>NC_090650.1:13386776-13651776 GCF_040937935.1 Hyperolius riggenbachi
TACTACCTGTTGTGTTTACTTAACCCACCTCATCACTGCACATAACTACCTGTTGTGTTAAGTGAACCCAGCTCACTGCATATACCCACTACCTGTTGTGTTGAGTGAACCCAGCTCACTGCATATACCTACTACCTGTTGTGTTGAGTGAACCCAGCTCACTGCATATACCTACTACCTGTTGTGTTAAGTGAACCCAGCTCACTGCATATAACTACTACCTGTTGTGTTGAGTGAACCCACCTCATCACTGCACATAACTACCTGTTGTGTTGAGTGAACCCAGCTCACTGTATATACCTACTACCTGTTGTGTTGAGTGAACCCAGCTCACTGCATATACCTACTACCTGTTGTGTTTACTTAACCCACCTCATCACTGCACATAACTACCTGTTGTGTTAAGTGAACCCAGCTCACTGCATATACCTACTACCTGTTGTGTTGAGTGAACCCAGCTCACTGCATATACCTACTACCTGTTGTGTTTACTTAACCCACCTCATCACTGCACATAACTACCTGTTGTGTTAAGTGAACCCAGCTCACTGCATACACCTACCTTCATTCCCCGCGGTGACAATGGCAGACTTGCCCTCCATAACGGATTCCCGTTAAAAGGATTTAAAGTTGATTCATGACAATTAGGGACGCAAAAGGTCCTCCTGAGTCCTGTATTGTTATTTTTGGTCACTACCTCAGGGCGGGCGTGCATGCCTGCCTGCCTGCTGCCCTCCTTGCCTGGATGTGCAGTGGTAGCCGTTGCTCAGGCTCCACACCGGATTCCATCCCTCATTCCCCGGCCATTACCTGGGGTCACTCACAAATGGCAGACTTGCCCGCCTCCATATGATTCTCGTGAAAGGAATGTGGTGTCATCTTTGCCCGCCATAACGGATTCCCGTTAAAAGGATTTAAAGTTGATTCATGACAATTAGGGACGCAAAAGGTCCTCCTGAGTCCTGTATTGTTATTTTTGGTCACTACCTCAGGGCGGGCGTGCATGCCTGCCTGCTGCCCTCCTTGCCTGGATGTGCAGTGGTAGCCGTTGCTCAGGCTCCACACCGGATTCAAACCCCTCATTCCCCGGCCATTACCCGGGGTCACAAATGGCAGACTTGCCCGCCTCCATATGATTCTCGTGAAAGGAATGTGGTGTCATCTTTGCCCGCCATAACTGGTTCTCGTTAAAGGATTTAAAGTACATTCATTTCAAATACACAGCAGGGCCTCGAAAGTCCTCCTCCTGTATTGTTATTTTTGGTCACTACCTCGGGGCGGGCGGGCGTGCATGCCTGCCTGCTGCCCTCCTTGGATGTGTAGTGGTAGCCGTTGCTCAGGCTCCACACCGGATTCAAACACCTCATTCCCCGGCCCATACCCGGGGTCACAATGGCAGACTTGCTCGCCTCCACAGGATTCTCATTGTAGCGGTACTGAACAAGTACACAGCAAGTAGAAAATGTAATTTAAAAACAAAACGTAAGCTTTTTAACAATGCCATGGAAAGTTGAGAAGGAAGTCACACATTACCTGACATCACTGAGTGAGGAAGAGCAATCTCGCCATGTTGTGCAGTAGTCCAGCATGGCCGTCACTAAACAAACAGCTGTTTGCAGTGCGTTACACAGTGAGTTTGGTGTGTCAGTGTGAAGCAGTACTCTAATTACACTCCATGATTGATGTATACACATGCAAGATGTTTTAAAGCACGTTAGGCCTGCAATTTAGCATTCAATGTGATTTCTGCCCTTAAAACGCTGCTTTGCGTCACATCCAGATTTTTCCCCGGGACTTTTGGCATGTATCCCACTCCGCCATGCCCCCCTCCAGGTGTTAGACCCATTGAAACATCTTTTCCATCACTTTTGTGGCCAGCATATTTTTTTCTATTTTTCAAAGTTCGCCTCCCCATTGAAGTCTATTGCGGTTCGCGAACTTTACCGCGAACCGAACCTTCCGCGGAAGTTCGCGAACCCGGTTCGCGAACCGAAAATCGGCGGTTTGCGACATCTCTACCGCCAGAGCGAGTGCGATCCAAGTAAGGCAACAGGGCTAGCAGGATCCACTGCTCTTACCGTCAGAGTAAGTGCGATCCAAGTATAGCAAGAGAGTTGCAGACCAGAAGGATCCACAGCCGCTACTGCTAGAGGCTCAGGCTAGTGTGATCCAAGCACAACAGACAGACAGAACAGAAGGGTCTACCAGTAACAACCGCTGTTCTGGTTAGCACCCCACAGACAGACAGAACAGGCAATACAAATAATACAATCCTGACTGCTCTAGCAAGGATGCCTAGTGCAGTCCCAGGAATTACTCTAAGCTAATCTTCAAACAATAAGCAAGGCTGACACTCCAGGAGTGTTTCACAGGACAAACTCTTATGACCAGCCACTTACTGTGGAATCACATGGTATATATAGAGCAAGCCTACAAAGGATGTGGCTAGGCAATTTGCATGACAAACGTATGCAAATTCCTCAGCAGCAGCAAGCTGCAAAACTGACAAAAGGTCTCTCTTCCAGAGATCTGCAGAATGCAGACCTGAACAGTGGTCAAAAAGCTGCCTGCGCAGGCAGCTGAGCGGATCATTACAGTACCCCCCCCCCCCCCCCCCCTCTAGGGTCGGATTCCAGACGAGCCTCTAAACTGATATTTGCAAAAGACTCTAACTGAAGACTTATGAAGGTCGGGACAGCCCGACAAGGCCCAATTCCAGAGTCAGCCCACCCGAAACCGACCTCATCGGAAGGAGAAGCCACCGAAACATGCCCATCAGCACCACAAGTCTCAGTGTAACACCCATCAGGACTGTGAATGCCAGAGAAGAAGCCATCGACACCCACCGAGCCATGCCCACCACCTTCCAGGGACCATCCAAAAATACCAAACCTGCCACAATACCCATTCGAAGTGTCCCTTTCCACAAAGCACCCACTGCTGATCTCAACTAAGGTACCAGGAAATATTTCTCCCAGGATCTCCCAGAGCACTTTGAAGCTCCGCAGAGATCCCAGGAGGGCAGAACGATCACCAGGCTCACACGGAGAACTATCAAGAACCCCTATGGAACCAATGACAATTCCGGATCAGAATTACCAGAACAAGCATCAAGACCAGGGCCTTCAGGGACCACCTCTGGGCATGCAGACAGGCAGGCAACATCAGAACAGGTTTCCACCAAGGAAGCATCTGAGCAGGCTGGCAACCGAGACACACTTGGGCTTTCTGGGTCACAGAACACATCGGGGTACACTAGCCCAAGGGGAACCTCAGGACACGTCGAGGAACTACCAACCTCAGAGTCCGTTACGACAAGACCAAAACCAGAACCGGGCAGAGAATCATCACGAGCAGTGGTCTGAAGCACTGGACTTTCAAAAGAAGGCTTGGACTCAAACCTAGAAATCTCTGTGACAATAATATCATCATTGACTACATATGAGTGAAGCTCCACCAGAGCTGCAAAGGTAGTCAGCACAACAGAAATGCCCACTGAAGTGGGCAAAACCTCAGACGGATCTGGGAGGCAGGAGGTATCTCCTAGAAGTTCTGCACCCATTAGGAGGGACTTGGAAACCTCCAACACATCAACTAAGACCTCTGAAATGTCATTTTCCAAGTTTTCTAGGAAGGGTTCTGAACTATCCATGTTACAGGGCTGAACATTAAATACCTCCTGCAGGCAGGGCAGATGTCCCAGGAATGGTTCCACCATAAGCTGAGACTGAATTTCATCATCATGAGCGGGATGTACAGGAATATTTACTGGAACACACACTGACTCCCTAACTCCAATCTCACTGCACCCAGAATTCTGCGTAGCAGTCAAACTAGCTTGCAACTCTAAAACTGCAGAAAAACAGGTGAGTATAGTAGCAATACCTAGACGAGCCTCTAGGGACGCTGCAGGAGATTCTAAACAAGGCCATATTAACTCATCCAGAGTACAGGGTGCAGAATCAGCATTTTCCTTAGAACAAGAAAGGGACTCACAAATGTCAGTGCGAGTGGAGATCATGTTTTCATTCATGGTACAGGGCAGGTTCAGAGAAAGCTGAAAGCTTCTCTGAGCAAAGCAAAGAAGCTTCAGCATCAGATTCGCAAAACCAAAGCGCTGTCTCACTCTTAGATTCGGCTAACAATGCCGAATCCGAGGAGTCAGAACGCAAACCTTGCGAATTCAAAATCGCTTTAGGTTGTGAAACTGACGCTTCCATAGCGCAAACCTCCGCGATCTGCGGAGCAGACTGTAATGCGTTCAGGACAGAAACACTGGAGCAACTGTCACCAGGCAACGAGCCCTTACAGGTGTGAACAGGGTGAGACAAAGACTCATTTGCAGTAGAAATAGCGACAACGTCAGGAAAAACTTTATTAGACATATTAATTTTACTTTTGATGCTGCATAATTTAGGAATTTTCCCCATAGCAGGATCACCGATGGAAGATCTTAAAGATCTGTCTCTAAATGACAAGGGGTCCCACACATCCTTGAGAAAACTGGCACATTCATGCTGACCACAATCTGCAGGAACCAGGGATGCTCGGATGTGCCTCATCCACGAATTCGGCAATCCGCATGGTTGCAAAAAAAAATCCGCATTCGGCCCCGCCGCATGCGGATTTTCGTCCGCGTCCACGCAACCACGCGGATTTTCTGCCGTGAATGGCGTAATCACGCGTGGATTCCCGCCCGGAGGCGGATTTTCTTTTAACGTTAATAACAAAGCCCCCATACATGCTACAATCCCCCAAATTGCATGGATTATCGAGGTGATAAGGGGCAACATAACTTCAACATAAAAAATTCCAAAAAAAAAATTTTTTCTAGAGAAAATGGATTTTAAAGTGAAATCAACACTTTAAATGGGGCTATTAATTGGTAATAAGTGGTTTTAAAAAGGGATATACGCGTTAAGCAGTCAAAGAGGTGAAGGCGAGTTCCAATGGCACTTGGCGGCGAAGGTACCGCTGGAGGAGGATGAGTGGCTGACGCCAAAAAGGCCCCAGAGAGGTTTTTGTAATTTCTTTTTTTTTGCAGCAATTAGCAATGACATCGCAGCAGAGTTGTCAGTGGACACGGGCAGTGTGAACGCAGAGTGCAGTGGTGGTAGCGACTGAGTCAGGAGAAGGACTATGCGGGCGGTCAGTTCAGCAGCACAGAAGGACCACGGCAACATACTGGTAGTAGTAGTAGCAGCACAGCGTCATAGTGCTGGCCAAAAAATTAAATGCACCCGGTGACCCGGGCAGTGTGAACACAGACAGAGTACATTGGTGGAAGCGACTGAGTCAGGAGGAGGAGGACAATGCGGGCGGTCAGTTCAGCAGCAGCAGCACAGAAGGACCATGGCAACATACTGGTGGTAGTAGTAGTAGCACAGTGTCATAGTGCTGCCAAAAAATTAAATGCACCCGGTGACCCAGGCCGTGATAACGCAGACAGACATTGGTGGTACCGTAGTAGCGACTGAGTCAGGAGGAGGAGGAGGACAAAAGCGGGCGTTCAGTTCAGCAGCAGCAGCAGCAGCAGCACAGAAGGACCATGGCAACATACTGGTGGTAGTAGTAGCAGCGCAGCGTCAAAGTGCTGGCCAAAAAATTAAATGCACCCGGTGACCCGGGCAGTGTGAACGCAGAGTGCAGCAGCGGGAAGCGACTGAGTCAGGAGGAGGAGGACAATGCGGGCGGTCAGTTCAGCAGCAGCAGCACAGAAGGACCATGCCAACATACTGGTGGTAGTAGTAGCAGCACAGTGTCATAGTGCTGGCCAAAAAATTAAATGCACCCGGTGACCCGGGCAGTGTGAACACAGAGTGCAGCAGCGGGAAGCGACTGAGTCAGGAGGAGGAGGACAATGCGGGCGGTCAGTTCAGCAGCAGCAGCACAGAAGGACCATGCCAACATACTGGTGCTAGTAGTAGCAGCACAGCGTCATAGTGCTGGCCAAAAAATTAAATGCACCCGGTGACCCGGGCAGTGATAACGCAGACAGAGTGCATTGGTGGTACCGTGGTAGCGACTGAGTCAGGAGGAGGAGGAGGACAAAGCGGGCATTCAGTTCAGCAGCAGCAGCACAGAAGGACCATGGCAACATACTGGTGGTAGTAGTAGTAGCACAGTGTCATAGTGCTGGCCAAAAAATTAAATGCACCCGGTGACCCGGGCAGTGATAACGCAGACAGAGTGCATTGGTGGTACCATGGTAGCGACTGAGTCAGGAGGAGGAGGAGGAGGACAAAGCGGGCGTTCAGTTCAGCAGCAGCACAGAAGGACCATGGCAACATACTGGTGGTAGTAGTAGCAGCACAGCGTCATAGTGCTGGCCAAAAAATTAAATGCACCCGGTGACCCGGGCAGTGATAACGCAGACAGAGTACATTGGTGGAAGCGACTGAGTCAGGAGGAGGAGGACAATGCGGGCGGTCAGTTCAGCAGCAGCAGCGCAGAAGGACCATGCCAACATACTGGTGGTAGTAGTAGCAGCACAGCGTCATAGTGCTGGCCAAAAAATTAAATGCACCCGGTGACCCGGGCAGTGATAACGCAGACAGAGTGCATTGGTGGTACCGTGGTAGCGACTGAGTCAGGAGGAGGAGGAGGACAAAGCGGGCGTTCAGTTCAGCAGCAGCAGCAGCACAGAAGGACCATGGCAACATACTGGTGGTAGTAGTAGCAGCACAGCGTCATAGTGCTGGCCAAAAAATTAAATGCACCCGGTGACCCGGGCAGTGATGACGCAGACAGAGTACATTGGTGGAAGCGACTGAGTCAGGAGGAGGAGGACAATGTGGGCGGTCAGTTCAGCAGCAGCAGCGCAGAAGGACCATGCCAACATACTGGTGGTAGTAGTAGCAGCACAGCGTCATAGTGCTGGCCAAAAAATTAAATGCACCCGGTGACCCGGGCAGTGATAACGCAGACAGAGTGCATTGGTGGAAGCGACTGAGTCAGGAGGAGGAGGACAATGCGGGCGGTCAGTTCAGCAGCACAGAAGGACCATGGCAACATACTGGTGGTAGTAGTAGTAGCACAGCGTCATAGTGCTGGCCAAAAAATTAAATGCACCCAGTGACCCGGGCAGTGTGAACGCAGAGTGTAGTAGCGACTGAGTCAGGAGGACAAAGCGGGCGGTCAGTTCAGCAGCTCAGAAGGAGGACCATGGCAACTTACTGGTAGTAGTACCATAACACCAAAAAATTAACCAAGGTAGGCACTAGGCAGGTAGTAACTGTCTTTATAAAGGCAGGCATAGTTAACAACAGCACATGCAGCAGCCTCTTCATGTCCCCCTGTGTCCGACAATAGGGGCCAGGAACTCACCTTCCACCCAAGCCTGGTTGATTTTCAGGAAGGTGAGTTTGTCCACAGAGGCGTGGGAGAGCCGAGAGCGCTTCTCTGTGACCACGCCACCGGCCGCACTAAAGCATCTCTCTGAGAGGACACTGGAAGGAGGGCAGGATAGGAGTTTCAGGGCGTACTGGGAAAGCTCGCTCCAGATGTCCAGTTTCTTGACCCAGTACTCCAAGGGGTCCACGGGGCTGTCGGTGTCATTGAGCCCGCTGGATGACCCCATATAGTCAGACACCATGGTGGTCAGTCGTTGCTTGTGCTGGTTGGTGGTGGATGCTGTGGCGGGCACCTCTGTTCTGGGCTGCTGCACTGCATACAGGCTCTTGCTTAGGCTCTTCAGGTCTCCGGGGCGCCAGTTGCTGCTGCTGCTGCTGGTGGTTGGTGTTGTGCTGCTAGTGGCAATGGCAGGCACCTCTTGCTGGCTTGGCAGAGCAGTTACAGTGGGGGTGGAAGGCTGGGGGAATGCTTCCAGTAGTCTGCGCACAAGGGCCTCCTTCAACTCCCTTGTGCGTTGCTCGGTGGTGGATGGCGTCATTAAGTCTCCCAGCTTCCCCTTCAGACGGGGATCAAGCATCAAGGTAATCCAGATGTCCTCCCTTGAACGCATCTGGATCACCCGGGGGTCCCTGCGAAGGCAGCGCAACATGTGCACAGCCATGGGAAACAAGTGGGCCCTGCCAGCAAGATCTTCCTCGTCCTCGCCATTGTCCCATAACGCATGCCTGTCCTCTTCCTGTGCCATGTCGTTGTCCTCCTCAAACCGCCATCCACGTACAACGCCTGCTGCACTCTGCTCCTCCTCCTCATTCAGGTTAGGGACCTCCAACTCTTCCACTACCTGCTGTGAGCCCTCCTCTGAGCTGGACTGTGCTGCCATCTGTTCCTGTTCTTCCAACTGCCTCAGGGCTTCATCCCCACGCTCAATTAAATTGTCCATTGCCTGCTCCAGTAGACAAACCAAGGGCACCCACTGGCACACAGAGGCCCGCTCCTCACTGACCATCTTGGTTGCCTCCAGGAAGGGACTCAGCACCAGGCATACTTGCTGCATCAGTGTCCACTGAGTGGCAGTAATCATGGGGACTTGCTGGTTGCTGGGGACACTTGGGTCTAGCATGTAGGCCCTAAGAGCCAGCCTGTGCTGACACAGCCGCTCCAACATGGCCAGAGTCGAATTCCAGCGAACTGGCATGTCGATGATCAGTCGGTGTTGTGGCCTTCCATACTGCTGCTGTAAGGTGGACAAGAGTGCAGAGGCAGTGGCTGACAGGCGGAAAAAGCGTACCACCGCCCGGGCATCCTGCAGCAGCTCGCTCATCCCCTGGTAGGTGCGCAAGAAGCGCTGCACCACAAGATTGAGCACGTGGGCCAAGCAGGGGATGTGCTGGAGGTTTCCCTGCTGCACTGCTGCCACCAGGTTGGCCCCGTTATCGGCTGCCACATACCCCACTTCCAGGCCTCTGGGGGTCAGCCACCTCCGCTCCTGCCAGGACGTTGGTGGCCGTAAGCCTCTCCTTCCCCAGGGTCACCAATTTTAAAAGGGCTTGGCAGTGCCGAGGCTTGGCGCTGCTGCTGCCGAGCCGGGCTTGCTTTCCGGGTGCAGAGGGAGTGTCGTGACAGGACCCTTCTGCATCCCCCCTGATCCCGCGTGGTGGCACCACTAGCTGGGCTGATGCGCTCTTGTCCTCCCTCCCTTCCATCAGTGTCACCCAGTGGGCCGTAAAGGACAGGTAGCGACCTGTCCCAAATCTGCTACTCCACGAGTCCATGGTCACGTGGACCCGCTTGCCCACAGAGTAGTCCAGGGAACGGGCCACGTTTTCCACCGCAAACTTGTGGAGTGCTGGGATCGCGCTCCTGCTGAAATAGTGGCGACTGGGGACTTGCCACTCGGGGATGCCAAATTGGAGCAGCGTCCGCATGGCGCTCCCCTCCTGCACCAGGGAGTAGGGAAGCAGCTGTGATGCCATGGCCCGGGCCAGCAAGCCATTTAGTTTGCGGATCCGCCTGTGGCTTGGAGGCAGAGGCTTGGTCAGACCCTGAAAGGTGTCGCTCAGCAGGGTCTGACGACGCTGGGATGCAGGGGAGACAGAGGAGAGAGACGAACACTGGCTGCCAGCCTCAATGTCTGTGTCCTGAGTAGCCGAGGTGGAAGAGCGCTTGCGTGCTACTACTGCTGCTGCTGTGGGGGATTCACGACCCTGAGGGAGGGATGATGCTGCTGCGCTGGTGGGCCTTCTGCTCTCTGGAACCCCTGCCAGCAGTGCCTGCTTCCTCTTAAAGTCCGCATACTCGCGGCAGTGGCGGCTTCTCAGGTGGCCCTGGAGGGATGAGGTACCCATCTTGCTCAGACTTTTCCCACGGCTCAATCTTTTGCTGCATAACCTGCACACCGCATACCTTTTGTCATCAGTACATTCCTCAAAGCAATCCCACACTGGTGACTTTAATTTACTGCGGCCCCCACTAGCAGAGGGTGCAGCGGAACAATGTGTGGTAGTAGTTGCCGGGGGTTGCATGGTGGTGGTGCCGGCTGAAGCAGTGTCCTGTCTACTTCCTCCACGCCCACTGCTGCCGATGCCCCTGCCCCTGCCTGACATATGGCGATATCCTTGCCTAGGCCGAGGTGACTCGTCATCCTGCTCTGCCTCTGACCATTCTTCCACGGACTCAGCAGGCTGCACATAGTTAGGGTCCACAACGTCGTCATCATCAGCAGCATCATCAATATCCAGCTCTTCCTCTGACTCCCCCGCCTCCTCTTCTGTCCCTACATCCCCAGACACAGACCCCTCTTCTTCATCACCAGAACTCAACAACGCTTGTGATTGTGGCCCGATCTCAATCTCTGCCACATCAGTCCCCAGTAAGTCCTGAGCTTCTTGCATCAGCAGGTTCCCAGAAGCCGGACTGAGGGACAGAACGCTGTCATCCTGGGAGGGCTGCTGACCAGCGGGTGCTGGGGTGGATGTTACAACAAGCGTGGGACGTTGGCTGCTGCTGCTGCTTGGAGTGGTGCTCACAGTAGAGGTCTGGGAGGAAGTCATGATGTCCATGAGTACGTCAGGTTCCATTTGCTCAACCACCACACGGGGACCAGAAACTTTAAAATATTTGGACAATGGCGTCCGCTGACTCGGCCCAGGCTTTGCTGCCCCCCTTTCTGCTGCATCACGACCATGTACAGCTGGGCGTCCTCTCCCTGGACGTGGAGCAGTCCCAGAAGTGGCTGAGGCAATTGAGCTCCCTTTCCTCTCACCCCGCGAAACCCTGCCAGACATGTTGCTAGTAATGAATCACTGGATGCAGTGGGCACAGTACGGTCACTGAAGAATGCACCAGGCACAGTACAACGGCACTGAAGGATGCAGTGGGCACAGTACAAGGTCACTGAAGGATGCAGTGGGCACAGCAGTGGGCACTGGATATACAACTAGGTCACTGAAGGATGCAGTGGGCACAGTACAAGGTCACTGAAGGATGCAGTGGGCACTGGATATACAACTAGGTCACTGAAGGATTCAGTGGGCACAGTACAAGGTCACTGAAGGATGCAGTGGTCACAGTACAAGGTCATTGAAGGATGCAGTGGGCACAGCAGTGGGCACTGGATATACAACTAGGTCACTGAAGGATGCAGTGGGCACAGTACAAGGTCACTGAAGGATGCAGTGGGCACAGCAGTGGGCACTGGATCTACAACTAGGTCACTGAAGCATGCAGTGGGCACAGTACAAGGTCACTGAAGGATGCAGTGGTCACAGTGCAAGGTCACCGAAGGATGCAGTGGGCACAGCAGTGGGCACTGGATATACAACTAGGTCACTGAAGGATGCAGTGGGCACAGTACAAGGTCACTGAAGGATGCAGTGGGCACAGCAGTGGGCACTGGATATACAACTAGGTCACTGAAGGATGCAGTGGGCACAGTACAAGGTCACTGAAGGATGCAGTGGGCACAGTACAAGGTCACTGAAGGATGCAGTGGGCACAGCAGTGGGCACTGGATATACAACTAGGTCACTGAAGGATGCAGTGGGCACAGTACAAGGTCACTGAAGGATGCAGTGGGCACAGCAGTGGGCACTGGATATACAACTAGGTCACTGAAGGATGCAGTGGGCACAGTACAAGGTCACTGAAGGATGCAGTGGGCACAGCAGTGGGCACTGGATATACAACTAGGTCACTGAAGGATGCAGTGGGCACAGTACAAGGTCACTGAAGGATGCAGTGGGCACAGCAGTGGGCACTGGATATACAACTAGGTCACTGAAGGATGCAGTGGGCACAGTACAAGGTCACTGAAGGATGCAGTGGGCACAGCAGTGGGCACTGGATATACAACTAGGTCACTGAAGGATGCAATGGGCACAGTACAAGGTCACTGAAGGATGCAGTGGGCACAGCAGTGGGCACTGGATATACAACTAGGTCACTGAAGGATGCAGTGGGCACAGTACAAGGTCACTGAAGGATGCAGTGGGCACAGCAGTGGGCACTGGATATACAACTAGGTCACTGAAGGATGCAGTGGGCACAGTACAAGGTCACTGAAGGATGCAGTGGGCACTGGATATACAACTAGTTCACTGAAGGATGCAGTGGGCACAGTACAAGGTCACTGAAGGATGCAGTGGGCACAGCAGTGGGCACTGGATATACAACTAGTTCACTGAAGGATGCAGTGGGCACAGTACAAGGTCAATGAAGGATGCAGTGGGCACAGCAGTGGGCACTGGATATACAACTAGGTCACTGAAGGATGCAGTGGGCACACAAGGATGTCACACTGTGTAATGAGATGCTCATATGCCAGCGAGCGAGCAGTGGGCACTGGGCACGGCACAAGGTCACTGACAGAATGAATGAACAGCGCTGGCAGAGAGTGGCGGCGCCGGCGGTGTGACTGGCTGCCTGCAAATAGTACAAGTGTATAACTGTCACTGGAATATGCAAGTGAACACTGCAGCTGCACTAACCTGCCTGCCTGCACTACACACAGATAATCCCCACTCCCACTACACTGACTACACTGCAGCACTGAACCTGCCTGCACTACACACAGTTAAATAATCACTAGACTCCCACACTCCCACTACACTACACTGACTACAACTAACTACAGCAATCACTCACTGACTAGCTAACTGTGTACAGTATAAGAGCAGTGTTAGCAAAAAAAACGCTTTGTTTTTAACACAATAAATGCACTTGCTCAAACAACAATGGCCTGGAGATAATCCTCTCAGCACCACAGTCTAGCAAGGACAGAGCTTTTCCATCATGGCCGCCGCTTTATATTCAGGAGGGGAGGGCATAGCTCCCTTCCTGTGATTGGTTGCTAGGGCCTGGCTGGGGCACTCTGATTGGCCTGCAATGTGTCACTTCCGCATAGTTTGACGCATTTCCGCAAACCACGACTTCAGCACCGGGTTTCACGAGCGTGAATGCGGATTAATGTCCGCATTCACGCGAAGCCGAAGTAGATTTTCGTGGTTGAAAATCTATTCACGGTTTAGCGTGTCCGAGGCGGAATGCGTCAAAATGGTCGTGAATCCACGCGTAAGCGTGATCACGACCTGGCGGTGAGCACCACTGGCAGGAACACCCGAGAAACAGGCATTAGATCGCATAGATTCAAACTGCACACATTCAGGAGAGAATCTTTCCGGATTCGCACAGGAATCAACCACAGCGGTACACCCATTCATTTCAGATCGCACAACGTCAAGACTCACATGCTTTACCCCAGAAAGGCAGGAACAATCATCCGACAACGATGTCTCTTTATTGGAATCAATTGATTGGTGTGTGTGCAACTCATCCAAAATCGTCTGCCATACATAAATCACCAGATCCACATCACCCTCGTCACATTCATCGGAATCAATCAAAAGGTACATAGAATCGAGACAATCATTCAAGACATCTTCGCTTTTTGCGATGTAAAAATCGCAAAAGGCTTTCCAATCAAAATCAAATTCCTCCATCAAGGCCCCAATTTCCAATGAGGCTAATGGAGGTTCAAACAAGCCAGTATCAAGATAATCTCCATATGGGTGGAGATCAGGAACAAGAACAGATTTTGTAACTGCTTTAATATAGTGTGCGATCCTACCTATAATAGGATCCACATAAGCTTTGGATTGGGGCAAAAAACCCGGAGACTGAGCAACATCATTGTAAACATCAATAGGGAGTGTTTTATTCAGATGCTTGCGATTTTTAGTTTTTCCCATTTTAGCCACTTTGCATGTCTGTTTAAATGCAAGAAACGTATCCAGGCAGTTCTCTTGCACCTGCTTGGAAGCTGAAGTGGCAAGAGAAACATTGAACTGATTATCCTACTGAATGGTTTTGCACATTTCAGACTTGACAGAAATAACCTCTTTATTTGTGGTTGCTATGGGCAGCAAATCTTTTGGCTGACAAGCCGAATCAGCAGATTGGCCTGCAAGCACCAACTCATTAACATATGGTAATGACAGAGAAATGTTGCATAACCTAATCTGATCAGCATTTTGCACAGCAGGAAAAAACTCATAGAAACAGCCTGGCAGGGGAATTCTAAGCTTACGAGAAAACACATGAGCCAGAAATCTGCGAGGGTTATGTCTCAGATTCTTGTGTCTGGCATACTCATCAGCCCACACGAACAGATCCCCTTGGAAAAGATTGTAAGCCGTCTGACCACTCCAAGTGGAAATATTGGTAGCCTGAAATTCAGGATTTGCCAAGAATCTAGAACATTCTGATATGAACTCATCTCTAGTTTCAGAGTCCAGTATCTTAAACCTCTTAAAGATACAGGACCCATATTTGACCAAATCGTACAAATCGGAAATTCCCTCTACACTGGGAATTTCGATTTGGCTGGTCATACTGTAACGTTTGTGGAATTCTCTCCGTGATCAGTGCACAAGGCGTGCGCTGACACGGCGGTAATCCTCCACAAGCGTATAATTTGCGGGAACCCAGCAAAAGGTGCAATGCACCTGTAGAGGGAAATTCCTGTCGGCAGGTGGAGCTGTGGAGTGCAGAGGAACAGCTCCTCTGCCCTGCCACAGACGCCAGACAGGAATTGTACGAAGGGAAGAAACGCAGGGCAAGATAGCCCTGAAAGAGAGAGATCAAAGCGACAGAGGGTATGTGTGTCCACCAATCTAGTCGCCACCCTGCGACGATGAACACACAACCATGAAGATCAGGTGAGAAGGCAATCGCAGGAGATGGCGATTGCTAACAGCGACACAAGACAGAATAAGCACAGAGGAGGAATGTATGTGTGTGCACCAATCTAGTCGCCAACCTGCGACGGTGGACACACAACAGAGGAAACCGAGTGAGAACGCAATCGCCTGAGAAGCGATTGCGAATGAGCAAAGGGACAGATTTTATGTGTGTGCACCAATCTAGTTGCCAACCCACGACGGTGCATACACAACAGCAGATATGAAGTAGGAACGCAATCGCGAGTGAGGCGATTGCCAGAGGTGACACAAGGCTACAGCAAGGCAGAGCACGAGAGTAGCAAAGGCACAGCAAATCATACAATGAAAAGATAAGGAAAATAATAAACGCTAACTAAACGCGAACACCGCACTCATTCGCAACAGCGAACGCGTTTTCTGCGCGGTCTCCGCATGTTAAGCACAACAGAGACAAGCACGCCTAACTAACCACCGACAGACAAACATGAAACAGAGGACGCGAGCGCTTGCTTAACGGTTTCCTCACCGAGCCTCCAGCAAGCGTTCGTAGCAGACAAAACAGATACACGAAAACAGGAATAAGTGAGAGATACGATCCACTGCTCTTTCCGCCAGAGCGAGTGCGATCCAAGTAAGGCAACAGGGCTAGCAGGATCCACTGCTCTTACCGTCAGAGTAAGTGCGATCCAAGTATAGCAAGAGAGTTGCAGACCAGAAGGATCCACAGCCGCTACTGCTAGAGGCTAGTGTGATCCAAGCACGACAGACAGACAGAACAGAAGGGCCTACCAGTAACAACCGCTGTTCTGGTTAGCACCCCACAGACAGACAGAACAGGCAATACAAATAATACAATCCTGACTGCCCTAGCAAGGATGCCTAGTGCAGTCCCAGGGATTACTCTAAGCTAATCTTCAAACAATAAGCAAGGCTGACACTCCAGGAGTGTTTCACAGGACAAACCCTTATGACCAGCCACTTACTGTGGAATCACATGGTATATATAGAGCAAGCCTACAAAGGATGTGGCTAGGCAATTTGCATGACAAACGTATGCAAATTCCTCAGCAGCAGCAAGCTGCAAAACTGACAAAAGGTCTCTCTTCCAGAGACCTGCAGAATGCAGACCTGAACAGTGGTCAAAAAGCTGCCTGCCTGCGCAGGCAGCTGAGCGGATCATTACATTATTATTTTTGTTTTCTCTGCTGAACAACCCAAGTAAAAACTTCAGATACGAGTTGCTCAGATTCAGATTGCATATTGCTAAGCATTGTTGATGAGTGAATTTGTTCTAAAAACATGTGTTGTATAATATTGGTAATATAGGTAATAGGTAATATTATACTTATTATACAGCACTAAAGTTTTCTTTTTTATTAATTTATTTATTTGCCGTGCATTACAGGGAGTTTAAAACATAAAATTCTCAACTGCTTCTTAGTGGGAAGGAGACTGGGGATGGGTAGGCCCCCAATATTATAAAAACATTTGTTACATTTTGTACATTTACCATTAAGGAAGGCCAACCGTACTTACAGTATGTTATTTATCCTAGGAAGTGAACTTTTTTTCTTTATATAATAATAATGAGCACCTTCCTTCAGCAATCTTTAAGAGTATAAGTACAATATATACAGCGTGTATTTATATAAATATATATATATATATATATATATATATATATATATATATATATATATATATATATATTTATATGCTACCATTTAATACCGGTTGAGAATGTATTGGGGATTGGCCTAGGGTTTTAACACCTGTGCTCTGATGGGGGTTGCCTTATGGGCGACCCAAAGAACGCCAGTAGTTTTTTTGTGCTAAATACTAATATATCTGTCTCTTATTTTTTTTCCAGGATCATTTTTCCTATTTGAAGAGCTCATAATCGGACTCTGAGAGGGGTTCACAATCTAATGTCCCGATCTCAATCTATGGACAATTTAAAGAGGAACTGCAGACAATATAACATCATGAAAAAAATGCTTCATTTTTACAATATTCATTAAAACATTATTTAATCAGTGTTTACCCATTGTAAAATCTTTCCTCTCCCTGATTTACATTCTGACATTTATCACTGGTGGTGACATCTTTGCTGCTGGCAGGTGATGTCTGTTGAAAGAGTTGCTGCTTTTTTCCGACAGTTGGAATCAGCTGTTATTTCCCAGAATGCATCAAGGCTCCCACAGTGTGATGTCAGCACCCTGGCGCTGACATCACACTGTGGGAGGGGTTTCACCACAATATCAGCCATACAGAGGCCCCTGATGAACTATTCCAGAAAAGGTAAAGATTTCTCATGGGAAAGGGGGTATCAGATACTGAATGGGATGAAGTTCAATCCTTGGTTATGGTTTCTCTTTAAGGGGAAGTCACTTAATCAACCACTATGTTTTTTTGGGAATGTGGGAAAAAAGGGCTCAGATAATCCTCATACAAAAGCACACAGAACATATAAACTTCATGCAGAGAGAGAGTCTGGAAGTGGTGGCAACTGGCAACTTGTCAACTGCACCCCCCCCCCCCCCCCCAAAAAAAGGGGGATGCGAGGCACCCAGAATGGATAAAAAGCTTAAAAGACAAAAAATCATAAAAATAGACGTGGCTTGCCTCAATGACGACAAGGATTGGTTACAGTGAAAATGTTTTTCAGTACAAGGTAACATGTTTCATGGGTTCAAAACGTCCCACTTCTTCAGGCTAAAAATTCAGTGCCCAGTGCTGAATGTAGCAAAGTTCAGGTATTGAGCGCTTCAATACCTGAACTTTTCTACACTCGCCACTGATTTTTATTTTTTTTTCTTGAGGTAAGCCAACTCTATTTTTATGATTTTAGTCTTTTAAGCTTTATATCCATTCTGGGCATCTCTTATCCCCCATTTTTTGATCACACCCCTTTTTTCTGGGAGGTTGACGTACCCTAGCTTCAGCTTATTGGGTTCCTGTTTTTCTGAAGAGAGCGATCAACGAATAAGTGAGATCCTGTACCTCTGTGGAGACGGTTATATCCCAAAAGCCTTTTACTGGATGGTTGCCCAGACTTGCAACCCAGATTTGTGAGTACATGAACCTTCGACTTACGATCTGTTGTGTATCCGTCAAAAACATAGTCAAAAACATAGTACACCATCCGGGCTACTGGTGTCTCTGTGTTAACTTTTTTCCAAGTTCTGTCCTTGCCCTGTTATGAGTTTACCACCCCAAAAAGACTGCATTAAAGACAAAAAAAACTTATAAGGTGTAGTTTATCTCAAAGGACACTCAATTGTCAATCAATTTAACCCTTTGAATACAACCTTAAAGAGAATCTGTATTCACAAAATGAAGTATAAACAAACATCCCTGCCTGTTTGGGGTCATCTCCTAGCCCCCTCTGTATTATTTTTGCTGCTCTCCACTGCAATAAAGAGGGTAAAAAAACTGTTTTATAAACTGTTTTGTAAACAGAAAAGATGGCCACCAAAACAGGAAGTACATCAGCAGAGCAGTGAACTCAGTTAATACACAGTGAGTACACAGATAATTCAGTGGGTTACACATTGAATTCAGTCTCCAGAGGTTATGTGCAAGTTTTGAAAGAGCTCTGTGTCAATGAAGCATGACAAGCTGTGTCTTTAGAGCCTGGAGTCTTGGCTCTGCACTCCTGTCAGCCTGACAGGCAGCTTCCTCATCAGCCAGCTATTCTTTGTTCAGTGTATCAGTCTGTGTTTATCAGCCTCACAGATAGCAGACAAGCTGACAGTGAGAGCAGGGACATTGTCTGTGAGGAATAATCACAGGAGCACTGGAGGGGCTTGGAAGGAGTTAACTTGTTAACATTACTGAAGAGTTGGCAGCCTTCCAGACACAGCCGACAAGTCCGACAGGGGAAAGATAAGTTGATTTATTACAAAGATCGTGCAAGTAGAAATTGCTGCAGTAAGCCAGAGCACAATGGAACAGCCTTAGGAACTTGTAGAAAATGAGAAATACTGCTAAAATTTTTGTTACGGAGTCTCTTTAACAGGAAATCAAATTATGTTTATCTTTCTCCTTGTGTTATCAGTTCCGGGACTTATACAGTACCTAGGCATTGTCACAGGAAGGAAGAAAATAACCCTGTAAAATAAAATTGTAGAAGATCACCACTCCTTCAGCTAACTTTCAACATCTTTTTTGTTCTTTTCCGTTTTTCAACACTTTTCCGTTGCGAAATGTGCACTATAGCAACTTGGACAAAACAAACATACCTGAAGTGATGAAAAAAGGTGAACTGAGAAAAGAAAAACTATTTACCCTTGTTTAGAAAATGTATTGCAGGCTACTTTTCCCAATGTGAGGAGGTAAAACGTGAAATTATAACAGTCCCAATCCTACTTAAAAATAGGATGTTTTGCTTTTTTTCTCATTATAATGGTTAAGAATCATTGACACATTAGCCCATATGCAATTACATGTTTTTCTCCTAAGTATTCTCCTAGGAGGTAATTTTTCATGTTCTATTTAAAATAGCTTTCCAGCACTTTGTCATAAAAAAGTACTAAAAAGTAGTTAAAGGGACACTTAAGTCAAACAAAAAAAAATGAGTTTTACTCACCTAGGGCTTCCAATAGCCCCCTGCAGCTGTCCGGTGCCCTCGCCGTCTCCCTCCGATCCTCCTTGCCCCGCTGGCAGCCACTTCCTGTTTCGGTGACAGGAGCTGACAGGTTGGGGACGCGAGTGATTCTTCGCGTCCCCAGACACATTAGCACCCTCTGTGCTGCTATATGGTATATGATATATGCTATAGCAGCATAGATGGCGCTATTGTGGCCAGGAACGCGAAGAATCACTCGCGTCCCCAGCCTGTCAGCTCCTGTCACCGAAACAGGAAGTGGCTGCAGGCGGGGCCAGGAGAATCGTAGGGAGACGGCGAGGGCACCGGACAGCTGCAGTGGGGTATTGGAAGCCCCAGGTGAGTAAAAATCATTTTTTTTTTTGACTTAAGTGTCCCTTTTAAAAAAAGCACTGTCAGAATTATTTTGAGCGTTGTCTTGCTTGTTGGTGGTTCAAAAGGCATTTTATTGAGAAGTTTCAAAATATCACCTAGGAGAAAACTCAGGATAAAAAGTGAATTGCATATGGGCCCATGTCATAAAATGCCTTTTAAACCATCAGCATGCAATACTCAAAATAATTTTGACCATTTTCAACAACTTCTGGGCACTTATTCAATTGTAAAATGCTGGAGAGTTCTTTTAAAAAGAATATGAAAAATATTGAATATGGGCCCAGTATCTCCTGTCAGTCTATAGTGTAACTCTCAGTAAAAACTAATTACAGGCCATAAAACTCTTGCATGGCAGAGGAACAAAAAGTCAATAGTTCAAAATGTATATGTATGGGAGCTGTAAAACTTTTAAAAACAATCTTGTCATGTCTGTAAGACTATAAAAATTATAAACTTAGATGTTTGGCTTTTAAATACAAAATAGGATTTGGAATAAAACAAGTCCCAAAAATGTAGGACTAGGGCCATATATATAATTGTTAATTGTCGGCGCTATGCTTGTAGATACAATTGTTCAATTGTTGTGTAAAGATACAACTAACTGTTTATCTCAGTTTCTTTTCAATTCAGTTCAGTGATATTTCCATTGGGCTTCAAGGAGATCACACCATGAGCTAGAGTGTTAGCTGGCAGGGCCGGATTTACTATTTAGAGACCAGTAGGCACTGGTGATCTGGTGTCCTAAACTCCACCCCTGAACACAGGCCACACCCCCAAGTAAAAATATTCTGAACTGTAATCCCTTCCTTATGTCATTAACTGTTCTTAGAATCTTACACTCTAATTGTGACATGAGACTAGGATTGGGGTGTAAGTGCCTGTGCTCAGTGATATGAGGCAGGGATTAGATTGTAAACTCCTGAGGTCAGTGATCTGAGGAGGGGGGCCGCCTCTCCCACATGAGGCGCCTGTAGGCACATGCCTACAGTGCCTTATGGAAAACCTTGCCCTTTCCCTTTTAGCTGGGGTTAGTTGATTACTTACACTTTTTGACAACCTAAGTATCTCCTTCACTTATTAGACTTTGCATCTAGAAAATGAAACATCTTCTACAAAAAACAGGTTTCTAAGTGAAGTGATGTTATTTTTTCTTTGGATAAACCTGACCTGGACAAAATGATAATATTCTAATAAATAATCTCCAAAGAGAACTCACAGAAAGTCACATCTGTTCATCAAGTGGTTTCTCTTTCTCTGATTGGCTAGTCAAAGCCACATGATTCATGTCTAATTTTTGCTTCTAGGTTAAGGGGCCCATACACCTAACGATTTTCCCGCTGATATACAGCCGTTTCGATCACAGTGATCGAAACGGCTGTAAAATCACTGCGCACACCGCTGACAGAACGATCGTTCCCGTCAATTCCCGTCGGCTTATCCGTGCGGAAGATTTTTCTCGGTCGCCGGCGGGTCTGGAGTGCGTCGTTAGCGGCGTTCGAATGCCCGACGACCGACGCAATACAGCGGTAATACATTACCTGCTCCAGCCGGCGCAAGTCCCCGCTGTCACTGCTGTCTTCTCCGCTCTGGTCTGGTCTCCGGCATGCTTCACTTCTTCCTGCCCGGCAGGAAGTTTAAACAGTAGAGGGCGCTCTACTATTTAAACTTCCTGCCGGGAAGGAAGAAAGTGAAGCATGCCGGAGACCAGACCAGAGCGGAGAAGAAGACAGCAGTGACAGCGGGGACTCGCGCCGGCAGAGCAGGTAATGTATGCGGGGGGGGGGGGGGGGGAGCGGCGGCAGCAGCAGCACCACCACCACAGATTGTGAAGTGAACGGTTTCATGCTGAAATCGGTTCACAATCTGTTTGCAGTAAAGGTGGCCATACGATCCCTCTCTGATCAGATTCGATCAGAGAGGGATCTATCTGTTGGCCGAATCTGATGGCAAATCGACCAGTGTATGGCCACCTTTAGGCTGACCTATTGCAAAAGGAGAGAGGAAGTTACTGGCACTGCCGATAAGCTTTATTGGGTGTTTGAACACACTGGTGTAAATACAAAGTTGTACCGGTAGAATGAACGAGCTGTGGGTGCAGGGCACTAGCTGCTTATGCCTTAAGCCAGTGTCCTTCTTTCTACAGGTACGACTTTGCATTCACACCAGTGTGTTCAAACACCCAATAGAGCTTATTGGCAGTGCCGGGCATTTCCTCTCTCTTTTGGCGATTGGATACCTTGAACTGTCTGTCCTGGGCCCACTGTTATAATTTAAGTATTATATGTAGGCCTCAGTTGCCTGAACTGAGGTTAGGAAAAAGGCTTGGTTCGCAGAGTCTCCTTAAAGCAGAGTTTCTAGCAGACATGCAAACTTTTTGAACCGCCATAGACTTCAATGGGCAGGGCAGGTGAACTTTCAAAACTACAAACACTAGGGGCTTGATTCACAAAGCGGTGCTAACTGTTAGCACGCCTGTGAAAACCCCCTTAGCACGTCTAAACAAGCTTTTCACGCATAAAACTTTACGCGCGCAAAACTTTATGCGTGTAAAACTTTACGCGTGTACTGCACAGAGCGCAGGGCGCTACGCGCGAAGTGCCCATTTAAGCCTATGGGACTTAGCGCGCGTAAAACTTTGCGCGCACAAAGTTTTACGCGCGCAAAGTTAGCGCGCGATCTGATTGAGAACTCCGGTGCTAATCTACTTAGCACCCTGGTTAGCGCGTCTAAAGACTTTAGACGTGCTAAGTAGGTTAGCACCGCTTTGTGAATCAAGCCCAAATTGTGGAAACTAAAGTGATGGAAAAGATTCATTCTAACACATGGATATGTTTTGTATTAAACCATTCCATTGTCGCCCTGGCTTTGTGTTTAGGGTCGTTGTCCTGCTGGAAGGTGAACCTCCGCCCCAGTCTTAAGTCTTTTGCAGTCTCCAAGAGGTTTTCTTCCAAGATTGCCCTGTATTTGGCTCCATCCATCTTCCCATCAACTCTGACCAGCTTCCCTGTCCCTGCTGAAGAGATGCACCCCCCGAGCATGATGCTGCTGCCACCACCATATTTGACAGTGGGGATGGTGTGTTCAGAGTGATGTGCAGTGTTAGTTTTCCGCCACACATAGCGTTTTGCATTTTGGCCAAAAAGTTCCATTTTGGTCTCATCTGACCAGAGCACCTTCTTCCACATGGTTGCTGTGTCCCCCACATGGCTTGTGGCAAACTGTAAACGGGACTTCTTATGCTTTTCTGTTAACAATGGCTTTCTTCTTGCCACTCTTCCATAAAGGCCAACTTTGTACAGTGCATGACTAATAGTTGTCCTATGGACAGAGTCTCCCACCTGAGCTGTAGATCTCTGCAGCTCGTCCAGAGTCACCATGGGCCTCTTGACTGCATTTCTGATCAGCGCTCTCCATGTTCGGCCTGTGAGTTTAGGTGGATGGCCTTGTCTTGGTAGGTGTACAGTTGTACCATACTCCTTCCATTTCTGAATGATTGCTTGAACAGTGCTCTGTGGGATGTTCAAGGCTTTGGAAATCTTTTTGTAGCCTAAGCCTGCTTTAAATTTCTCAATAACTTGATGACCTGTCTTGTGTGTTCTTTGGACTTCATGGTGTTGTTGCTCCCAATATTCTCTTAGACAACCTCTGAGACCCTCACAGAGCAGCTGTATTTGTACTGACATTAGATTATACAGAGGTGCACTCTATTTAGCCATTAGCACTCATCAGGCAAGGTCTATAGCCAACTGACTGCACTCAGACCAAAGGGGGCTGAATAATTATGCACACCCCACTTTGCAGTTATTTATTTGTAAAACATGTTTGGAATCATGTATGATTTTCGTTCCACTTCTTATGTGTACACCACTTTGTGTTGGTCTTTCATGTGGAATTCCAATAAAATTGATTCATGTTTGTGGCAGTAATGTGACAAAATGTGGAAAACTTCAAGGATGCCGAATACTTTTGCAACCCACTGTATATTAATATAATGATTATGTTTACTTATATGACTTCCTATTTAGAGTTCTGGTCCCCTTTAAAGCTGTAATAAGGTGTATATTATTTCTCCCATGCTGACAGACACACTGCTGAATTACTCTCTGGTTTCTTAGTCATTTCTCATCAGAGCAGTTTTTGTGGTGGAGGCTTGTGGGTTTGGCACAGTCTATGGGAGCATCAAGTCAACTATTTACTGCTTATCTGCTCCAGTGATAAGTAAGTATGTTTGCGGTATTTACTTGAAACAGAAGCCCAGGAGTTTACACCGTCTCCGGCGGCGCTGTGCGCCGTTAACCCTTCAGTGATGATTGTTAAAGTAAAATCGCTTTTTATCAGTACGCAGTGTTGGTAATGGCTGATGAGAGGAGAACATTTTCCCAAGTGAATAGGAGTAAATAAGAACAGTTCTGTTCAGCCAGCCAGCAGTTTGCTGTGATCCTGTAGCCAAGACAACCACTTAAACCTCACGTCAGCAAACACAGACTAACAGGCAAAGACTGACTCTTTGAGTGTCTGGACCACGCCCCCTCCTAACAGACATTGGCCTCAATTCACTAAGCTTATCTCCTGTCTTTAACAAAGTTTCTAGAGTTATTACCATGGTAATAAGGCATGTAGGCCCCAATTCACTAAGCTTATCTCCTGTCTTTAATAACGTTTCTAGAGTTATCACCATGGTGATAAGGCATGTAATATTCAGGAAACATTTTACCTCAGGCAAACCTAAAGCATAAGGTGCGTACACACGCAATACTATAAGGAACGACGGGTCCGTCGGACGCTCCCGCTGTGTGGGCGTTCCAGCGATAGTATAGCGTGTGTAAAGCCTGTCTGCAGACTGATAAGGCTGTTTCTGAGCGATCCGCTGAGCGGATTGTTCAGAAACAGTCGTTCCTGCAAATAGAGTGTGTGTACGCACCTTAACTCTTCTGTCTTTAAGTTAAGGAGAGATCTCTTAAGTTAATTAACTGCATGTGAAAGGAGGTAACTTAAGGACTGAAGTGATAAGTGATAAGAGTTATCTTATCTCTTCAGTCCCCAAAGGTGCGTACACATGTCAGATTTTTCCAAACAACCGGCCGTTTGGAAGTCAGAATGACCAGTCGTTTGGACGTCAAATTGGGCGTGTGTACAAACGGTCATTCAGCTGATAACACTTGGCGGATCGGTCAAAACCAGTCTTATCAGCTGAATGACCGTTTGTACACACGCCCAATTTGACATCCAAACGACTGGTTGTTCAGACGTCCAAACAGACAGTCATTTGGAAAAATCCGACGTGTGTATGTACCTTATGTTACCTCCTCTGTAGTTATTTTCACATGCTGGTAATTAACAGCCTGTATAACTTTAGAATTCTGGAGTTATTTTAAGGATTGAAGAGTTAACTTTATAGATCTCTCCCTAACGTAAAGTCAGAAGAGTTCACTTTAGGTTTGCCTGAGGTAAACTGTTTCCTGAATACTACATGCCTCATCACCATGGTGATAACGCTAGAAACGTTATTAAAGACAGGAGATAAGCTTAGTGAATTGAGGCCATTGCTTGACCTAGACACTGCAAAACGAGGGGTGCACATCGATCTGGGGAAATATTTCAAAGAAAAATCGATTCCCAATGGCTTTAAAAGAGCTGTGTGTTAATGTGGGTGCCGGTGATACAGATACCGATAGAATATTTGTAATGTACTTTTACCAAAAGTCTATAAGCAGCTTTGCAATGGTAGTTCTGCTAGGGTTTTTAGCACTGTTTCATATCAATGTAATATCCCTAGACACATCCCTTCTACTAACGATCCGATTTCTAGCGAAAAATCGAGCGATCAGATATTTCTGATCAAAAGAAAAACCGTTCCCTACACCATCAATCTTTGCTTCCTATCTATCATAACCAACAAGAAAATCCAAATTTTGAGGTCTGCATTTAGGTTATTATATGTGTACTGTGCATTCATTCTGCTGTTGTTATTTTTTGGCTAATGTTTTCCAGGCGGGATTATTGTTGTTATAAACACTTGATGTTGCTTTATTTACAAAATGTGTTCTCTTTCTCTTTTGTGTTCTCTTTGAAAAATGAAAAATAAAATAAAAAAAGATAATTGAAAAAAAAAAGAAAATCCAAATTATGGTTTGACCAAAACCCAATTGAACGACGTTCATAATCGATTGTGCCTATCAATGGAGATTATTTACAAACAAACCAATCAGAATTTCTGATCGCTTGAACGATTTTTCGCTAGAAATTGGACCGTTAGGGGCCACGTCTACCCTTACCTCAACCTCCTTCCCCCACTGTATTCCCTTAAAGAGGAACTAATGAAAATAATGTAATGAAAAAGCTTCATTTTTACAATAATTATATAGAAATGATTTAGTCAGTGTTTGTCCATTGTAAAAGCTTTCCTCTCCCTGATTTACATTCTGACATTTATCACATGGTGACATTTTTACTGCTGGCAGGTGATGTCAGTGGAAAGAGGTGATGCATTTCTGGCAATTGGAAACAACTGTTATTCCCCACAATGCAACAAGGTCCCCACAGTGCGATGTCAGGACCATGGTCATGACATCACACTGTGGGAGGGGTTTTGTTCCACAATATCAGCCACACATATGTCCCTCCCTGATGATCCATTTGAGAAAAGGTAATATTTCTCATGGGAAAGGGGGTATCAGCTACTGATTGAGATGATGTTCAATCCGGGGTTACGGTTTCTCTTTAAGCTAACATTAATTCCTTTCTAATGCCTAACCCAAACCCTCCTCCCTTTCTAACCTTAACCTCTTTTCCCTAATTATTACCTCACTAACACTTAATGTGGCCAGACGTTACAATTTTTCTGTTCAATCTCACTGCAATTTGTTTTTGTTTTTGCAAGGGAACACAGAATGGAGACACCGAGAGCCCAATATAGTGTAGTATGTACTGGTATGTGAATATGACAAGTATCTATTTATACTCACATACATGGGTTACCGTCCAGGTAACCACTATATCAGCAGGTGGGGAGATTGTATAATCCAGAAAGTGCAAGTGCAGCGCGTTTCGCAGGCATCTCCCGCTTTATAAGGCAATAGAAACGGAGCACCAGACCTATTTGAGTTTTATGCTCCGTTTCTATTTCCCGATGAAGTGGGAGATGCACACGAAACGCATTGTAGTTGCACTTTCAGGAGTATATAAATATATTTTAGTTGTTTTGAATATACACAACACTCGTGTGTGTCTGCTTGGAGGAGGTAAGTCCACCTCTGCCTCCTCTCATTTTAAACGTTTTAGAATATTTTATCCTTTTGGCGCCTCTGTCTGCTTAAAATTTCCTTTTTTTTCTTTTTCTTTTTCTTTTTTCATTTTTTTATTTTTTGAGATTGAACATGTTAGAAAATTCAGATCAACTTTACCAAGGATTTTATGGTGTGTGATCAATTGTCAAATTGAATTCAACCTAAATAAATGGTTTGTAACGATTCTACACATACCAACAGGGTGAAATTTGTAATTAGGCACTGTAGGCTCATTGGCCGCCTGAAGTGCCCTCTTCCTTTCCTTCCTCCATTTATCATGTCAACCTCTGCAGAGTAACGCCTGGATTCACATCCAAGGAGATGCTCACTGGCGCTTGATGTTCCATCCCTGACGTCTCTCTTGAGCAGCGCACCCCCCCCCCCCCCTCCAGTGCCTGTTCCATGGTTATAGTGGCATCTGTGAGGTGCTGGCATGTCCCCGGCACAGTGACGCGCTGTAACCATGGAGAGGATGCTGGGGGTGCGCTGCTGAAGAGAGTCAAGCGCCAGTGTCTTCTTGGATGTGAATCCACTCTCTACTCTGCTGAGGTTACCAGGATGAATGGAGGGAGAAAAGAGTGGCGACCAGTTGGTCACTCGCCTCTCACTAAGGGAAGAGCTCTGGCTACCTATATGGGGGGGGGGGGGGGGGGCTACCTAAAGGCCACGTCTGACTACCTATATGGGGTGCTACCTTATGGCCACATCTGGCTACCAATATGGGGGGCTACTTTATGGCCACATCTGACTACCTATATGGGGTGCTACCTTATGGCCACATCTGGCTACCTGTATTGGGGACTACCTATTGGCATATTTGGCTACCTATATGGGGAGGGGCTACCTAATGGGCACATCTGGCTACCTTTATGAAGGAAAATTATAACAGATCCCTTTTCTTTCTTCACCCAAGGTGCTGCTGGGACAGATTCAGGCCCGGATTTACATCTCAGGAGTCTAAAGGCACAGATGTCCTGGCACCCTAGACTTCGTCCTCCACGAACCCACAAACCCGGCTGAACCACACCCTAAGTGTGCTGGCTGCCCCAGCTGTAACCTCTCTTCTACTTTCCTTGCTTCAGTCGTTTTTCACATTATGCATCCGAGCAATTTTCACCTCCCATTCGTTCGCCAATAACTTTATCACTGCTAATCACAATGAATTAATCTAGAACTTGTTTTTTCCACCGCTAATTAGGCTTTCTTTGGGTGGTACATTTTTTTAAGAATTTTTTGTTTTCTAAATGTATTTTATCGGGAATGTTAGGGAAAAAAAATGGTAAAAAAATCGTTGTTTCTCAGTTTTCAGCCATTATAGATTTAAAATAATACATGCTACCATAATTAAAACCCATGTATTTTATTTGTCCATTTGTCCCGGTTATTACACCATTTAAATTATGTTCCTATCACAATGTATGGCGTCAAACATTTTTTGGGAAATAAAGGTGCATTTTTACAGTTTTGCATCGATTACTATTTAAAAGCTTATAATATTAGTCATATTCCCTCTTCCCATGCATATTAAAAAAGTTCAGACCCTTAGGTAACTATTTATATTTCGTTTTTTGTTTATTTGTTTTGGCCACAGTCAAAACATTTTTTTTTTAGTCCTGTAAGCTAGCTCTCTTGCTTAAAGTGAAGGGAGGATGGGGAACTTTTTTTTTCTCTAGAAAGATTGCGGCTTCTGAAAGAAGTTGTCGGTATTTCTAACGGGGAGTTAGATCAATGAATGGGTTCCCATTCATTGATCTCCGGGCTAACGAGCGGCGGCACGGGAGCACACAGCCGCGCTCAGCAAAGCAGTAGCAGCCTTTTGGACATAATAGCAATGTCCAAAAGGCGAAAGTGGTTAATATTGTGGGTACTTCTGCATATCTAATACTAAGTAGCCACAGGTGCCCCCAAGTATTAGGTCGCTACAAATTGCGCTACCTGAAGGGAGATTTTGTCAAGTGGACTGCTGAGAACTGGGTTAGTAACCTCTCATTTACGCTCTGCTTAGGGCTCTGCATATGGAAGGAGGGAAGAAGGCACTCAGGGAGGGGAGTGAGACAGCTTTTCATCATTGGGTACCTGTAGGCAGGAGCCTACAGAGCTTTATGGAAAATCTGGCCCTGGGCTGATCATCCCGATCCTTTTCACTCAGCACCCATAATTAGGCGCATGTACACGCACACACAAACTCTCACAGGCACAAACACGTACAGTAACATTGTGGTTTGTGTTCTCCAAAAATCCAAATGATACCACTTTATCTGCTCCCTGCAATGTGTCTTAAAGAGAAACTCCAACCTAGAATTGAACTTTATCCCAATCAGTAGCTGATACCCCCTTTTACATGAGAAATATAATGATTTTCACAAACAGACCATCAGGGGGCGTTGTATGACTGATTTTGTGCTGAAACCCCTCCCACAAGAAGCTCTGAGTACCGCGGTACTCTGGGCAAACTGCCACAATGTAACAATGTTCACAGACAGGAATTAGCTGTTTACAGCTGTCTCTAACAGCCAAATGTGAGAATCTGCTCAGCTGCCTGTGCAGACAGGCAGCATTTTGACCACTGTTCACGTCTGCATTCTGCAGGTCTCTTTAAGAGAGACCTTCTGTCAGTTTTGCAGCTTGGGTTGCTGAGGAATTTGCATACATTAGTCATGCAAATCCCTTACCTGCCTTCTTTTGATGACTGGCACTATAAAAGCATTCTGCTCCCAGAATGCTTTGCTGGACATTTCCCTTTCATGGTCTGTTCCTGATGGACACTCCTGGAGTGTCAGCCATTCCCGTTTGTTGAAGTTATCTTAGTGTAATTCGTGGGAATGCACTAGGCAGTTTCCCTAGTGCAGTTAGGATTGCATTATCTGTTTTGCCTGTTCCGTCTGTCTTGTGTTTGGATCGCACAAGCCCTAGCGTTAGCGGCTGTGGATCCTTCTGATTGAGTCTGGAGTGTAGGTTGGAACAGCGGTTGTTTCTGCCTACCTCATCTGTTCTGTCTCCTGGGATCGCGCTAGCCACTTTTCGCTAGCGCTGTGGATCCTTCTGTTCTGTCTCCTGGGATCGCGCTAGCCACTTTTCGCTAGCGCTGTGGATCCTTCTGCTCTGCTACTCTGTACCTGGATCGCACTCGCTTCGCGCTAGTGCTGTGGATCCTTCTGTTCTGTCTTCCTGGATCGCGCTAGCCACTTTCGCTAGTGCTGTGGATCCTATCTCTCGCTTGTCCCTGTTTTCGTGCGTCTGTCTTGTCTGATACGAACGCTTGCTGTAGGCTCTGTGAGGTAACCGTTAAGCAAGCGCTCGCGTTCCCTGTTTCGTGTTTGTCTGTCTTTGGTTAGTTAGGCGTGCTTGTCTCTGTTGTGCGTAACACGCGGAGACCGCGCACGAACGCGTGCACTGTTGCGAATGAGTGCGGTGTTCGCGTTCAGCTAGCGTTTGTTGTTTTCCTTATCTTTTTCTTTGTATGATTTTCTGTGCCTTTGCTACCCTTGTGCGCTGTCCTGCTCTGTCTTGTGTCTCTATCGGCAATCGCCAATCTTGCGATTGCGTTCCCACTTTGTTTCCGCTGTTGTGTGTTCACTGTCGCTGGGTGGCGGCTAGTTTGGTGCACACACATACATCCTGTCCCTGTGCTCTTTCTCTTTAAGGGCTCTTCTGCCCCGTTTATCGGGTTCTGTACAATTCCCATCTGGCATCTGTGGCTGTGCAGCGGCGGTGTTCGCCTGCACTCCACAGCGCCATCTGCCGGCGGGAATTGCCCTCTGCGGGTGCATAGCACCTAGCCTGGGTTTCCCAAAATCATACGCTGGTGGAGGGTTTTCAGCGTCTTGTGCGCTGACCACGAAAACGACCCTGCCACCGTTACACCAAAACAGCTAGGAGCAGCTACCTAACCTGCCCACAGTAAAAATGTCACCATGTAATAAATGTCAGAATGTAAATCGGGGAGAGAAAAGATTTTACAATGAGCAAACACTGACTAAATCATTTATACATAATTATGGTAAAAAATGAAGCACTTTTTTTAATACATTATTTTCACTGGAGTCCCTCTTTAAGGTGGCCACACACAATAAAATAAAGTGATCCAATTTTATGGCAATATGATAAAAAAGATTGGATCTCCCGAAAAATCTAAAGCTTTTCTTTTTTATTCAAGCAAGAAATCCGATCGGATTTCCGTTTTTTATTCGATAAAAGTTGATCAGGAATGGTGGATTTTTTTTTATGAAAATTGAATGGTGTGTGGTGTGTGTCTATTTATTAAAAAATTGTACACCCAATCAATTTTCTGAGTTTCCAATCATTTTTATCATAATTGATGAAAAATTGAATATACGTGTGTGGTACATTGGTCAGATTTTTGAAATGTTACAATCAGTCAGAAAAATGGACTGCTTTTATTGAATTGAACAGATATTTAAAAAATTGTATGGTGTGTGGCCACCTTTAAGCTAAGTTCACACTTGCAGTTATTGATGCCTATTGGGGAAACAAAGAATCCCTTGGGCAATAAATCAGGGACCGATGATGTATTGCTAGCCTTTTGGTTAGCAATGCATTCTGTAGCTGTAGGGGCAGAAGGATGATCACTGGCGCACAATGAAGCGGGTGGGGGAGCAAAAATAACATATTGCCATCAGGCGTTCTCGGGTACCAGCATTAAGGATCCAACATGGTAAAACAGCGTCCTGTGAAACAGTGGGAAGAGCTTACGGTCATAGCCACCAGTATTGCTTGCAAATTTTCACCAAAGTCATTTTCGCATTGAAACTGGTATTTTCCATTCCGAGAAAATATTCACGAAAATGCATTGTATTTTAGCAAAATGGTCAAAGGAAATGTATATGCAAAAAAATATATACATATTACACAATTATTTTTCGTTCAAAAGTTGAATTTAACATTTTTGTGAAAATGAATACAAAAATAATATCGTAATTTTTGCTCATCACTGATAGCCTTAATGGAAGTAAACAGGGCCCTATTTTCCACTATAAAATTAAACCTTGTGAGTGAACTGGAGGTTTGCCAAATTTTTGCGACCAATGCAAGTGAAGGGATTCATATAACCACTTCAGAGTATGGATACTACCGCCACTTTACAGGCACATTCTTCAGAAAAGTAAGCCAGCAGTTTGCAAAAACATTCAGAACATTCTCATGTTGATTCTTCTACTTACAAAAAAATGTTTTTGGGGGCATTTTTTTTTTTTTTGCAACGAAACACTTTCACACATTTCGTAGGCTCATCACTACTTGATTGTTATGGATGGTCTATGGAAGGGGTGTCCACACATTTTGGGCCAAGAGCCATTTTGTCATTCTTGAGAGGGCTAGGGGGCCGAACTAGCAAAATTAAAAGTCATTTTTGCTGATAGCTGTTAGGTACACTATTCCTGTGACATTCTGTCAAATTAAACAATTGCACAGGAAATAACTCATATACCGTGTGCAGTTAGCACAGTGGCCCTTGCTTATAACAATGCAGCCACGGCCTGCAGGCCACATGGAATAAACAACTGTAGAAAGCTTTGTGGGCCCCCAGAAAAGTCTTGGGGGGGGCACAATTGGCTGGAATTTGGACACGCCTGGTCTATGGGATGCGGATAACTGATGCAGATGTTATGTTCATTTTATGCGCATTTAATCAGCTTGGAAATGGACCAATCAACAACTACCGCTGCTGTGTTTGACTTGTCATTGTCCAAGCTGCTTACATTTGCATACAATTTGCATAATTTCATTATTATAAACATGTTATGGACTGTTACTATTGGCAGTAGATGAAGGAGTCTGAGCAGAGGGCAATGATGGGTCAGTAAGTAAATGGAGGATTCTTATCACTAGGCTCTTGATCACAGATGAGAGGGTTTAGGGTTTTTTGTTTTTGTTTTTTTTCAGAGAGTGGAGACATAGATGCCTTTGTTTTTAGGTACTTATGTTCTGTATCGTTTATATAGAACATGGAGTAAAACGCTCTGTTGGTAACTCACATGAACAGCACAACCCCTGCTTGCCCAGGCCAATCAGCATATTCAGGCAGAGATTGCAGTAGGCAGGTTTGTTAAAATGCTTCAACCTCCACACGTGTTGTCCGTCGTCTTTCACATTCTGCAAAACAAACCCAAATTACATAGTTCTTCAAGAGACAGACCACCGTCATGAGTCTACAACAAGTATTTACTTTAAAAGCCCCCCTTTCCCCAACTTCAAATATTATCCTCCCTGCCCCAACAGTGAATTCTTTACTGTTGTGTATGATTGGAGGTGTGGTTTGGGTGTGGCTGGAAGTGCAGTGGGGGTGTGGCTGGAGGTAAGGTATGGGTGACTGGGGGTGTGGTGAGGGGTGTGACTAGAGGTGTGCTGTGGGTGTGACTAGAAGTGCGGTGGAGATGTGACTGAAGGCATGATGGAGGTGGGGTGGGGGTGTGGCTGGAGGTGAGGTGGGCGTGTGACTGGAGTTTTGGTGGAGGCGTAACTGGAGATGTAGTGTTGGAGGAGTTTTTAAAGGATACCAGAGCCAAAGTAGGAAAACGAAGGGAGCAGGCATGTCCTGGCAGCTGTCCTGATGCCCTCCGCTCCCCCCGTTCTCCTCTCCGTGCTTTCCTACCTAAATGCCACCCCCCAGAAGCCTCGCCCAGCTGCACATGTCCGGCTGCACATGTCCTACTGCACTGCGCATGATGTCACAATTACATAATGCGCCGAATGCTCCAAGCCGCAGGTGTGCAATGTAAGACACCCGACCCAGGCAACCCGGAAGAGGCTGTCGGGGGAGGGGGGGATTTAGGAAGGAAAGGATCAGGACAGAAGGGAACGGTTTTTGCTACCTCATTCGGCACTGGTATTCTTTAACCACTTGAGGACCACAGGCCCCCCTAGTGACCAGGCTATTTTTTGCAAATTAGGCCACTGCAGCTTTAAGGCCTCTCTGCAGGGCCGTACAACTCAGCACACAAGTGATCCCCCCACCACTTTTCTGCCCACCAACAGAGCTTTCTGTTGGTGGGCTTTAATTTATTTCCAGGATGTTTATTTGTTTATTTTTTTTATTCAATACATTTTACTTTTTACCTCCCTCCACCCCGCCAGCCAATCAGCACGATCGGCTGTCATAGGCTTCAGCCTATGATGCGTTCTACGGTGTAATATAGGACATACAAGGACACAGCAGAGTAAACACAGTTATCTCATACAACAGAGTAACACACAAAGTTACCATAGTATTTACAAAAACCACAGTGCTTCCAAGAAATAACTAAGGGGGGAGAATAATGATTATACTCCACATCAACTGTGTGATCTTTCCCTCACAAGGAAAGAAAGGCTGGGTCTTGACCTGGATTTAGGCCGATTTATTGCAAGTGTCACAGTCCATAGATCCAGCCTTTGTAAAAAACTCATCCAATGCTAATACTATTCAAGGATTTCCTGGTCTACATGCGCCATCTTGTGGTCATAAAGTAAAACATGTTTTGAACGGCTGAGCAAGAGCATTTTTAACACCAATGTTTAATTATTATGATTATGATTATTATTATTATCTTGCAAGTCTAAAGCATGAAGGTAATATAATGTGCCCCTCCCGCCTCCTAAAAAAGAGTTACACTTACCTGGGGCTTCTGCCAGGCCCCTGCAGCCTCCTTGTGCCAGTGCCGTCTCTGAACAATCCTCTGGGCCCCCGCCGCGGCGCAGTTTTAATACAGCCAACTTGCAAGTCGACCGTCTATAGATTGTAGGCCTGATGGGACAGGTCCTCTTCCCTCCTACTGTATCCTGGGTTCCCCCACCTCTTAGATTGTAGGCCTGATGGGACAGGTCCTCTTCCCTCCTACTGTATCCTGTATTCCCCCACCTCTTAGATTGTAAGCCTGATGGGACAGGTCCCCTTGCCTCCTACTGTATCCTGGGTTCCCCCACCTCTTAGATTGTAAGCCTTATGGGACAGGTTCTCTTCCCCTACTCCTGTATCCTGTATTCCCTCACCTCTTAGATTGTAACCCTGATGGGACAGGTCCTCTTCCCTCCTACTGTATCCTGTGTCCCCTCACCTATTAGATAGTAAGCATGATGGCACAGGTCCTTTTCCCTCCTACTGTATCCTGTGTCTCCTCACCTCTTAGATTGTAAGCCTGATGGGACAGGTCCTCTTCCCTCCTACTGTATCCTGTGTTCCCTCACCTCTTAGATTGTAAGCCTGATGGGACAGGTCCTCTTCCCTACTCCTGTATCCTGTGTTCCCAAACCTCTTAGATTGTACGCCTGATGGGACAGGTCCTCTTCCCTCCTACTGTATCCTGTGTTCCCCCACCTCTTAGATTGTAAGCCTGATGGGACAGGTCCCCTTCCCTCCTACTGTATCCTGGGTTCCCCCACCTCTTAGATTGTAAGCCTTATGGGACAGGTTCTCTTCCCCTACTCCTGTATCCTGTATTCCCTCACCTTTTAGATTGTAACCCTGATGGGACAGGTCCTCTTCCCTCCTACTGTATCCTGTGTCCCCTCGCCTCTTAGATTGTAAGCCTTATAGGACAGGTTCTCTTCCCCTACTCCTGTATCCTGTGTTCCCTCACCTCTTATATTGTAAGCCTGATGGGACAGGTCCTCTTCCCTCCTACTGTATCCTGTGTCCCCTCACCTCTTAGATTGTAAGCCTGATGGGACAGGTCCTCTTCCCTCCTACTGTATCCTGTGTCCCCTCACCTCTTAGATTGTAAGCCTGATGGGACAGGTTATCTTCCCCTACTCCTGTATCCTGTGTTCCCAAACCTCTTAGATTGTACGCCTGATGGGACAGGTCCTCTTACCTCCTACTGTATCCTGTGTTCCCTCACCTCTTAGATTGTGAGCCTGATGGGACAGGTCCTCTTCCCTCCTCCTGTATCCTGTGCTCCCTATCCCCTTAGATTGTAAGCCTGATGGGACAGGTCCTCTTCCCTCCTACTGTCTTCTGTGTTCCCCCACCTCTTAGCTTGTAAGCCTGATGGGACAGGTCCTCTTGCCTCCTACTGTATCCTGTGTTGCCTCACCTCTTAGATTGTAAGCCTGATAGGACAGGTCCTCTTCCCTCCTACTGTATACTGTGTCCCCACACCTCTTAGATTGTAACCCTGATGGGACAGGTCCTCTTACCTCCTACTGTATCCTGTGTCCCCTCACCTATTAGATTGTAAGCATGATGGGACAGGTCCTTTTCCCTCCTACTGTATCCTGTGTCTCCTCACCTCTTAGATTGTAAGCCTTATAGGACAGGTTCTCTTCCCCTACTCCTGTATCCTGTGTTCCCTCACCTCTTGGATTGTAAGCCTAATGGGACAGGTCCTCTTCCCTCCTACTGTATCCTGTGTCCCCTCACCTATTAGATTGTAAGCCTGATGGGACAGGTTCTCTTCCCCTACTCCTGTATCCTGTGTTCCCAAACCTCTTAGATTGTACGCCTGATGGGACAGGTCCTCTTACCTCCTACTGTATCCTGTGTTCCCTATCTCCTTAGATTGTAAGCCTGATGGGACAGGTCTTCTTCCCTCCTACTGTATTCTGTGTTCCCCCACCTCTTAGATTGTAAGCCTGATGGGACAGGTCCTCTTGCCTCCTAGTGTATCCTGTGTCCCCTCATCTCTTAGATTGTAAGCCTGATGGGACAGGTCCTCTTCCCTCCTACTGTATCCTGTGCTCCCCTCACCTCTTAGATTGTAAGCCTGGTGGGACAGGTCCTCTTCCCTCCTACTGTATCCTGTGCTCCCCTCACCTCTTAGATTGTAAGCCTGATGGGACAGGTCCTCTTCCCTCCTACTGTATCCTGTGCTCCCCTAACCTCTTAGATTGTAAGCCTGATGGGACAGGTCCTCTTCCCTCCTACTGTATCCTGTGCTCCCCTCACCTCTTAGATTGTAAGCCTGATGGGACAGGTCCTCTTACCTCCTACTGTATCCTGTGCTCCCCTCACCTTTTAGATTGTAAGCCTGGTGGGACAGGTCCTCTCCCCTCCTCCTGTATCCTGTGTTCCCTCACCTCTTAAAGAGACACTGAAGCGAGACTAAATCTCGCTTCAGCTCTCATATATAGCAGGGGCACGTGTGCCCCTGCTAAAACGCCGCTATCCCGCGGCTTAACGGGGGTCCCTTCACCCCCAACCCACCCTCCGCAAAAGTTGGTCGCAAAGTTGGTCGTAGACTTTGCTTCCTAGAGGCAGGGCTAACGGCTGCAGCCCTGCCTCTCAGCGCCGTCTATCAGACGCGCATCGCCGCCTCTCCCCCGCCCCTCTCAGTGAAGGAAGACTGAGAGGGGCGGGGGAGAGGCGGAGATACGCGCTGACAGACGCGCGTGGGGCAGGGCTGCGGCGGTTAGCCCTGCCCCAATGCGGAAGCGCTCCCCCGCATTACGGAGGGGATCTGGGGGGTCAGGGACCCCCGTTAAGCCGCGGGATAGCGGCGTTTTAGCAGGGGCGCACGTGCCCCTGCTAGCTATGAGGTCTGAAGCGAGATCTATTCTCGCTTCAGACTCTCTTTAAGCCTCATCTACACGAGGCGATCCGGCGGCTCGATTAGCCGCCGGATCACCTCTTCTGCATCCCCGCCACGTCCCCGCTCGCCCGCACGTGCGTCGGATTCGATCCGCCCTCATCCCCGCCCGACGCCGCTTATTTTCCGCTCGATTCCCTGCCATTGTCCCCTCGTGGGGAACGATCAGGGAATCGGCGGTGGCAAGAGCCGACCTGTCGGATCTTATCAATCGAGCCGCATCAGCGGCTCGATTGATAAGCCACATCGCCGCGTCATCTACGCGTGTAGATGAGGCTTAAGATTGTAAGCCTGATGGGACAGGTCCTCTTCCCCTCCTTCATGCATCCACGTTTGTTCAGAGTCAGTCATTTTTTCTCATGGATGGCTGACACTTTGATGCGATTGCTGTGTAACTGTTTGTACTGTATATACCATGTTCACCCACACATAAGGGAACTGGGGCGCATGCCTAGGGCATAGGGCCCCTCATAACTTTGGTGTGAGGCCACCTGATAGGTAGCTTTGCTTCTTGAAACAAATAAAGTTTTTCTGATATTTTACATTATTGGGACAAATATATAAACAATACATTTTCAGCAAATGGAATCTAAAAGTAGAATCTAAAATACTTACATTTTCCAACCCCAACAGAACGAGAAGCGGAATGGTTGTCATGCCGCCTTGTATCCACTCCTCCAGGGACACAGTGCCGTCGTGATCGTAGTCTATTTCTTCCATCATCTCATGGAGAATCTAGGGGGGTAGAAGGATTGTCATTAGATAGAGGGAACATTAGCCTGCTTATCAATATTCCACTCACCTCCTATCACTGGGGGCACACCCATTTGATTTGCATGCATTTTCACACATAGGCCTCAATTCACTAACCATTAGGCCTTGTTTACATCCAAAATCGAAATTGCTCATGGCAGCGATTGTCGATTTTTTTGCACGTTTTTATTTTTCCCCCTTCCGGCGGTCCACTGCGCGGTACGATTTTGTGCAACGCGCTTTTGCAGAGCGATTCCGTTTTTTCACTTCCTGACGTTAGTCAGGAAGTGAACTCTTTGACCCGGAAAAGAATAAATACAAAGTATTTATTCTTAAAACCGCGAACGCAATCGCCACATAAATCGAATTTGTGAGCGTTTAGCGCTATTCCTACACCTTCCATTGTAGCAAAAAAAAAAACCCTGAAAATGGTACAGGCACCGCTTTAGGAATCGCAAAGCAGACAAAACGTGCTGATATGAACTTCTCATAGAGATTCATTGCACAAGCGTTTTGAGGGCGATTTTTAAAATTGCCTGTGCTTGAAAAAAAGCAGAGAACGCCCTAGATGTGAACGAGTGCTCACCGTATTTGGTAATGCAGAAAACAGCTGATTTTACTGATCACTTTGCCAAATGCCATTTCACTTAACCTATTACAACACTAAAAAATAAAATTACCGAATAGTGAGGTAAATTACTGACTTTTGCAGTCAATTCCTCAAGAAATGTCAAGAGATTGCAATTCACAAAGATTTAAGCATTTGGTAAATCAAGTAAAAATGTTCAGTATTTACCTCCAGCTCTGACCAGCCGGTAACCCACACTCTCCATGCGGTAACATTGACAAATGTAGCAGACAGACAATAGGGAGAATTGCACAGCTCTGCTTCTCACCCCATTTGATCCGATACTCTGGAGGGCGGGACTTCAGAATGGCAGAGCAGGAGAAGGTGACATTTAAAAAGGCTTTTCTGTATCCCTTTAGATGTACATATCTATATACTGGTGTACAGAAGAGCTCCCACTGGTGGCTGCAGCACATCTAAAGGGATGGCGGGGATGCACTGGATAGACTCATGCATACCACTTGTGGGAGGACTCACAGCTTCCTGCTTGAGACTACTGAGCAGGGCTTAGGGAATTGAAGCGTGTTTTTTTTTAGTAAAATACCAATCTTTTACCGCATGTTGGAAATCTTAACTGGTTCCCCGCCGCCGTACAGTATATCTACGCTCCTTTGGACTTCACTTCCCCGCCCGGAGCGTAGATATACGCACCCCCCGCCGCTACCGCCGCTACCGCCGATGTCCGCTCTCCCGCTCGCACTCCCGCGATCGTGCACGCCGCTGCCCGCTCGCCCGGAGATCAATGAACGGGAAAATACATTCCCGTTCGTTGATCTCTGCCCCCGCAATGATCTGCTGCTTTCGCTAAGCAGCTCGATCATTGTAAAAAAAAAAAAAAAATACCAGCCTCTTTGTACTTCCTCCAAGCTTCCGGAAGGAAGCTTGGAGGTCGCATTAAACTGTTGCCATCTTGTGGCCAAATAGTAAACTACACCCTAAACTATTTTTCACACACACATACATTACTTATACAAAAAAAATTAACTCATTACCTCCCACACTCCCCATTTTTTTTTTTTTTGTAATTAAAAAAAAAATAAAAAATGTACAATTAAAAAAAATACATAAATAGTTACCTTAGGGACTGAACTTTTTAAATATTTATATCAGGAGGGTACAACACTGTTACTTTATAAACTATGGGCTTGTAATTAGGGATGGACGCAAAACTGAAAAAAATGCACCTTTATTTCCAAATAAAATATTGGCGCCAAACATTGTGATAGGGACATAATTTAAATGGTTTTATAACCGGGACAAAAGGGCAAATACATTTCATGGGTTTTAATTACAGTAGCATGCATTATTTAAAAACTATAATGGCCGAAAACTGAAAAATAATGTTTTTTTTCCCATATGTTTTCCTATTTTCCCATTAAAACAGATTTAGAATAAAATTATTCTTGGCATAATGTCCCACCTAAAGAAAGCCTAATTGGTGGCGAAAAAAACAAGATATAGTTAATTTCATTGCGATAAGTAATGATAAAGTTATAGGCGAATGAATGTAAGGAGCGCTGAAAGGAGAAAATTGCTCGGATGCTGAAGGGGTAAAACCCCTCAGTTGGGAAGTGGTTAAAGAGAATCTGTACTGTCCGATTTGTACAATAAAAAAACATACCAATCGAGTCACTGTGATCTCCTGGATCATTGGACTTTGGGCCCCTTAGTGCACTTGGGGTGCAAAAAAGTGCCACACATGTGGTACCGCCGTACTCAGGAGAAGTAGTATAATGTGTTTTGGGGTGTATTTTTACACATACCCGTGCTGGATGGGAGAAATATCTCTGTAAATGGACAATTGTTTGATTTTTTTTTACACACAATTGTCCATTTACAGAGAGATTTCTCCCACCCAGCATGGGTATGTGTAAAAATACACCCCAAAACACATTATACTACTTTTCCTGAGTACGGCGGTACCACATGTGTGACACTTTTTTGCAGCCTAGGTGCGCTAAGGGGCCCAACGTCCTATTCACAGGTCATTTTGAAGCATTTGTTTTCTAGACTACTCCTCACGGTTTAGGGCCCCTAAAATGCCAGGGCAGTATAGGAACCCCACAAGTGACCCCATTTTAGAAAGAAGACACCCCAAGGTATTCCGTTAGGTGTATGGCGAGTTCATAGAAGATTTTATTTTTTGTCACAAGTTAGTGAAAAATGACACATTGTGAAAAAAAAAAACAATAAAAATCAATTTCCGCTAACTTTTCACAACAAATAAAATCTTCTATGAACTTGTCATACACCTAACAGAATACCTTGGGGTGTCTTTTTTTCTAAAATGGGGTCACTTGTGGGGTTCCTATACCGCCCTGGCATTTTAGGGGCCCAAAACCGTGAGTAGTCTGGAAACCAAATGTCTCAAAATGACTGTTCAGGGGTATAAGCATCTGCAAATTTTGATGACAGGTGGTCTATGAGGGGGCGAATTTTGTGGAACCGGTCATAAGCAGGGTGGCCTTTTAGATGACAGGTTGTATTGGGCCTGATCTGATGGATAGGAGTGCTAGGGGGGTGACAGGAGGTGATTGATGGGTGTCTCAGGGGGTGGTTAGAGGGGAAAATAGATGCAATCAATGCACTGGGGAGGTGATCGGAAGGGGGTCTGAGGGGGATCTGAGGGTTTGGCCGAGTGATCAGGAGCCCACACGGGGCAAATTAGGGCCTGATCTGATGGGTAGGTGTGCTAGGGGGTGACAGGAGGTGATTGATGGGTGTCTCAAGGTGTGATTAGAGGGGGGAATAGATGCAAGCAATGCACTGGCGAGGTGATCAGGGCTGGGGTCTGAGGGCGTTCTGAGGATGTGGGCGGGTGATTGAGTGCCCTAGGGGCAGATAGGGGTCTAATCTGATAGGTAGCAGTGACAGGGGGTGATTGATGGGTAATTAGTGGGTGTTTAGGGTAGAGAACAGATGTAAACACTGCACTTGGGAGGTGATCGGACGTCGGATCTGCAGGCGATCTATTGGTGTGGGTGGGTAATCAGATTGCCCGCAAGGGGCAGGTTAGGGGCTGATTGATGGGTGGCAGTGACAGGGGGTGATTGATGGGTGGCAGTGACAGGGGGTGATTGATGGGTGATTGACAGGTGATTGACAGGTGATCAGTGGGTTATTACAGGGAAGAACAGATGTAAATATTGCACTGGCGAATTGATAAGGGGGGGTCTGAGGGCAATCTGAGCGTGTAGGCGGGTGATTGGGTGCCCGCAAGGGGCAGATTAGGGTCTGATCTGATGGGTAACAGTGACAGGTGGTGATAGGGGGTGATTGATGGGTGATTGATGGGTAATTAGTGGGTGTTTAGGGTAGAGAACAGATGTAAACACTGCACTTGGGAGGTGATCTGACGTCGGATCTGCGGGCGATCTATTGGTGTGGGTGGGTGATCAGATTGCCCGCAAGGGGCAGGTTAGGGGCTGATTGATGGGTGGCAGTGACAGGGGGTGACTGATGGGTGATTGACAGGTGATCAGGGGGATCGATGCATACAGTACACGGGGGGGGGGTCTGGGGAGAATCTGAGGGGTGGGGGGGGGGGTGATCAGGAGGGAGCAGGGGGCAGTTTAGGGCATAAAAAAAATAGCGTTGACAGATAGTGACAGGGAGTGATTGATGGGTGATTAGGGGGGTGATTGGGTGCAAACAGTGGTCTGGGGGGTGGGCAGGGAGGGGGGGGGGTCTGAGGGGTGCTGTGGGCGATCAGGGGGCAGGGGGGGGGGAATCAGTGTGCTTGGGTGCAGACTAGGGTGGCTGCAGCCTGCCCTGGTGGTCCCTCGGACACTGGGACCACCAGGGCAGGAGGCAGCCTGTATAATACACTTTGTATACATTACAAAGTGTATTATACACTTTGTATGCGGCGATCCGGGTGCTAGTAACCCGCCGGCCGTTCGGAGGCGCGAGGTGAGCGGAGCCAGTCCCCGGCGGCCGATCGCGTCACGAATGACGCGATCGCGCCGCCCATGCCCGTACAAGGACCGCCGCCTCTGTGCATGCGGCAGTCCTTGCGGGATCCACTTTCCGGCCGCCCCTGTGCAGTGGGCGGTCGGCAAGTGGTTAAGTAAACACAAGATAACATTATCTACACTTCGGATGCATCCAGATTTCTCTGCACTGAACTTTCAAGCCCTGTGGTTAACTAATTGAATGCTGTTCTAGTAAAAAAAAATATGGGGATAGTATATAATATGCTGTAAATAATTTTTTAGAGCAAAGAAGAAATGCTGGGTTTCATTCCGCTTTAAGATACCTAGTGTGATATTATGTTAGCCAAACTATTGATCTTTGTTAAATTTAAATCTCACAGGCTGTGAGAACTGTGGTGAACTTTAAATATCAACACTGGCAACAAGCTGGCCCTGTTTATCACATTATATTGCCGGGTGAGACTCATTCATCAGTTCCGGAAACTATAGGATTTACTAGATTACAACATCTAGCCAAGATTACAGTGAAGCAGTTTGCTCTGCTTCACTTTCCATGAAGTTTGTGGAATATTTTTCCTCTTGTCCTCAGGACATTATAGTGGTGTACACCTTTAGGCAGGGGGGTTTCTGGATTGGGGCGGGCTGGTTGGCGGGGGACTAGGAGGGGCCTGGGGGTTCAGGAGCATGTTTATGTCATTTTTAATACTTTGCGAATGGATTGATAAAGATGTGTGATACTTTTTAATAAAATTGGTTTTGTTTGTGCTCAATCGGGTCATACCCACCTCTATTTTCACATAGTTTATGTTTTTTGTTACATTTAGATAACAACATGCTAATGTATTATAGCATATGTATTTCTTCCCATGCATAGCTATTTAAATATTATACTATGAGCCTGTATGTGATTCTTGCTTTTAGACAATGTCACTTTACTTGAAGAAGAGGACAAGGACCTGCAAAACGCATTGTATCTTAAAGGGGCACTATGGCGAAAAATTGTAAAATGTAAAATATGTGCAAACATAGACAAAGAAGAAGTACTTTTTCCAGAGTAAAATGAGCCATAAATTACTTTTCTCCTATGTTGCTGTCACTTAGTAGAAATCTGACTGAAGCAACAGGTTTTGGACTAATCCATCTCTTCAGAGGGGATTCTCAGCATGGCTTTTAATCTTTATAAAAATATTCCCTATTTAAACAATGAAGCTGGCGACAGGTTTTGGACTAGTCCATCTCTTCATGGGGGATTCTCAAGGATTTATTTATTTTCAAAAAGCACTTAGTGAATGGCAGTTGCTCTGTCCAACTGCCAAAATCTGTGTAGTGAGCAGGGAAGCTGGCCAGCATCATTGTTTAACCTCCCTGGCAGTCTATTAGAAACCGCCAGGGGGCAGCGCATCACTTTTTTTAAAAAAAATTTTTTAAATCATGTAGCGAGCCTAGGGCTCGCTACATGATAGCCGCTGTACAGCGGCATCCCCCCCGCCCGCTTCGAACGCCTCCGGCGATCTTTGATCAGGAAATCGATTTCCTGAAGGGCTTCCCCCGTCGCCATGGACGTCGTGACGTCATAGGGAGTCCCGATCCACCCCTCAGCGCTGCCTGGCACTGATTGGCCAGGCAGCGCACGGGGTCTGGGGAAGGGGGGGGCAGCACGGCGCGGCGAATTGTGGCGATCGAGCGCAGAGCGGCGGCAATCAAAGGGCAAGCTGCGTGTTGCAAAAAAAAAATTATACAAATCGGCCCAGCAGGGCCTGAGGAATTCTCCTGCGCGGCATAGCCTGAGCTCAGCACGGGCTTACCGCCAGGGAGGTTAAGTCCTTTTTAGGTAATATCTTTATAAGGAATTAAAGCCTTGCTGAGAATCCCCTATGAAGAGATGGACTAGTCCAAAACCTGTCACTTCTGTCAGATTTCTACTGCCTACTGTAAGTGACAGCAACATAGGAGAAAAGTAATTTATGGCTCATTTTACTCTGGAAAAAACGTACTTCTTATTTGTTTAGGTTTGCACATATTTTAAATTTTACAAATGTTTCGCCATAGTGCCCCTTTAAGGGCTGTGACACAGGAAACCAGGGTTCAAATCTCGGCTCTCCCTGTTAAGTAAGCCATCACCTATTCGGTAAGGAGTTCTTGGGCGAGGCTGACTTAGACTGCTACTGCCCATAAAGCGCGCCCTAGTGGCTGCTTCACAAGCACTTTGAGTCCACCAGTAGGAAAGTGCAATACAAATACTGGAATTATTGTTAAAAGTTATAGTGTTACAACACAAAACTCAATATGGAAAGACAGATTTCATTGTTCACTCACAGGACTGAGCTCAGTGACGTCCCATTCCAGGTATTCAGCCACATGCATCATCTGAGTGATTATACACTCCAGTTCCTGCAAATAAACCAAGTCATAAAATATTTCTATATAGCATATTAAAGTGATAATTAAAAAAAAAAGTGAAGAGAAAAACAATTGTATTTATCCTCCTTTGTTGGGCTAACATTTTGATTGAACAGGCTGTTGGCTCCACCTCCGTACCCTCTTGCGAGTGTATATCTCTAGAAATACAGTCGTGAATTGGTTGAGGGGTCCCAAAGACCCCCTTCTCAGTTCATTTCGCATAAGGATTTGCACATTTGGGGAGGCGAAAAAAAAACCAAAAAACAAAAAAAAACACCTTTCTGCTCACCTGAGGAACCAAAGCAACCAAGTGCTGACATTGGTTTCATACAACAACTTCACTCTTTCACAGAAGAAGATAAAATTACTAGTATGGTTATCTGGAACTCAACTAACCAGCAGTCTCAACCAACCAGCACAAATCTGGCGGTACTCACAGTGGTGAAGGCCAACTCCTTAGGCCCTTTGTGGGCTCTGCTGTGCTAAAAGGACCACTATCATGAAAAAAGTAGGCAGCTAAAATATGACAGAACCAACAGGTTTTTGGCCAGTCCATCTCCTCATGGGGGATTCTCAGGGTTTTCTTTGTTTTCAACAGCATTTCCTGAACGTCAGTTGCAAAGTCTGACTGACAAAATAGTAGAGTAGGGAGGCTGGCTGGTATCTTACTATTTTGGCAGTTAAACTGCTGTTCAGGAAATGCTGTTGAAAACAAAGAAAACCCTGAGAATACCCCATGAGGAGATAGACTGGCCCAAAACCTGTCGGTTCTGTCAGACTTTAACTGCTTACTTTTTTTCACGAGAGTGGTCCTTTAAAGTGAACCAGAGACGAAGAACCCTCATGTATTTTACCATATAGATCAGTGGGAACATTAGAGAAAACACCTACCATGCGTTCTGTTTCATTCTGCACTGCTCAGCTTGTTTCTTATCAACCCTAATAAAATCCCTGACTGAGCATTCAGTCTGGCTTTGCTATAATGACTCAGCTATAATGATTCCTGAGCAGAGCCACAGGGGGGCAGGCTTGGGCTTGAAAAGACAGCACAGAAGACGGACTCAGCTATAAAGATTCCTGAACAAAGCTAGACTGAATGCTCAGTTGGGGATTTTATCAGGGCTGCTAACAAGCAGGCTGAGCAGTGAAGGATGAAACAGAAAGCAAGGTAGGTGTTTTCTCTAATGTTCCCACTGATATATATGGTAAAATACATGGATGGATACATTTGGATACTACTGAGTATTCCTCAGTCTTGTGATTGGCCTAAAATGTCCATGGTATTCCGATTACCGCAGGAAAATCCTACATGCTCTGATTGGTCCAATATTTTCGAGTATGCCTATTAAGAAAATAAATTACGAAAATAATCGTAATTACAAAAATTATGCGTTTACTTGTAATTACGTGAAATTTTACATAATTCTTCACAGTTATGATTTTGCCATTACGATTATAGTCGGATTATGGAAATTACGCAAAGTTATGCAAAAGCAAAATTTACCATTACGCTCATCTCATCCCTTGTGTTGCCCTCTGGTGACCTCCTGTCTACCAAGCTAAGCACATGCTTGGTAACGTGGCAGGCAAGGTAGCAACACATGCCCCTGAGTGTAGTGTGCTATAATGTGTAGTTATGTCCAGGGCTGTGGAGTCTGAGTCGAGAAGTCGGAGTCGGGGCAATTTTGGGCACTCGGAGGCGGAGTTGGAGTCGTAGTTTTAGAAACTGAGGAGTTGGAGTCGGGAGTCGGAGTCGCATGATTTTTGTATCAAATCCACAGCCCTGTATTAGACTAAGGAGTCGGAGTCGAGGAGTCGGAGTCTGAGCAATTTTGGGTACCCGGAGTCGGAGTCGTGGATTCAGAAACTGAGGAGTTGGAGTCAGAAGATTTTTGTACCGACTCCACAGCCCTGGTTATGTCCCCAACCCCCCAGAGGGCTTCCCCACCCACATGTGCCCCCTACCAGAGCGATATATGCAGTTATGCCCCCCCTCAAGTGCTCCCCCCGGGCATGGGCCCCCGCCAAAGTGGTATGTGTTGGTGCTTCTCAAACCCCCCACCACCACCGAGTGTCTCCCTGGCATGTGCCCTCTGCCATAGTGGGGTGTGTAGGTGCACCCCCCCTCCCGGCATGTGCACCACCTTCAGAGCAGTATGTGTAGTTACATCCCCGGCATATGTCGAGTGCTGCACATCACGGTGTTTACTCACCAGTTCTCATTTCCGGGATTAATCTTTAGTTTTTCTATTGCGATCTCGTCTCTCCCCTGCCGTAGTGTATGTAATGTGAGGCGCCACTAGAGGGAGTCATAGAAATGAGACTGATAGACAAGCTAAGGATAAATCCTGGCAGCGAGAACCAGTGAATGAATCCTGTGCATCACTCTACATGTGCCGGGAGAACGTAACTACACATGACAGGGGGACACCCGGGGGGACCCAGACTTCATCTATGCATACCACTCTGGTGGGGGGCACAAAGTGAGTATAGCTGAGACCCCAACTTTTTTTAGCCCCCAAAATTCAGCTTGTACTCGAGTTTATACGGAACTTGGTATTATTATAAGTTATTAAGGTACTCACCGAGCTGTCCAGGTAGCCGTTTCCATCTGTGTCGTAGAGGCGAAACATAACTATGAGAAAAAAAAAAAAAAGAGGGAGAGGACACAAAAAATTGTTTAGCAAAAATCTGTAAACTTTTAAAATTAGTTTTTAAAGGACAACTGCTGTGAACAATTTTTTTTTATTTTCAAAAGCACTTGCTGATTCACAACTGCCAAGATAGTGTGTTCACAATTAGGGAAGCTGCTTGGCTTATTTGTATAGGTCCTTTCCAGGGAGTGCTTTGAAAAAATAGGAAAAATACTGAGAATACCCCATGAGGAGATGTCACAGTGTGACAGTGACACAGGGAAAAGGTCATTTATAGTGCATCTTCCTCTGGTGGAATGCCCATGTATGTATTTTACATTTTAACATTTTTGGGTATAGTCGTCCTTTTAACCACTTCACCCCCAGGTGGTTTTTACCCTAACATCACAAGAGCGATTTTAACCTTTCAGTACTCATCCCTTTCATTTGTCAATAGCTTAATCACTACTAATCACAGTGAAATGATCTATATCTTGGGTTTTTTCACCACCAATTGGGCTTTTTGGGGTTGCTATTTGTTTTCAGTAATTACTTTATTTTCTATGCGTTTTAAAGGGAAACACAAGGAAAAAATACACTATTTCTCCAATTTCATCCCCTATAGTTTTAATATAAACACTGCTACTGTACATAAAACCCACATATTGTATCTGCCTATTTGTCCTGGTTATCACAAGATTTTAATTATGTCCCTAGTGCAAAGTATGGTGATAATATATCATTTGGAAATAAAGGTGTATTTTTTCTATGGTGTTTTTTTTTCCCCTCACTAATCTCACGTGCACACGCAGGAGCACGCGCCCAGTGGCAGCAGCACTGTTCGACTTACAAAAACATCCTGGAGCCGTTAACCACCCTGGCATTCTGATTAAATCGCCAGGGTGGCTGCGGGAGGGTTTTTTTTAAATAAAAAAAAAACTATTTCATGCAGCCAACTGAAAGTTGGCTGCATGAAAGCCCACTAGAGGGCGCTCCGGAGGCGTTCTTCCGATCGCAATAAGCGGCCTTCCGTGTTTCGCTTACCTCGTCGCCATGGCGACGAGCGGAGTGACGTCATGGACGTCAGCCGACGTCTTGACGTCAGCCGCCTCCGATCCAGCCCTTAGCGCTGGCCGGAACTGTTTGTTCCGGCTACGCTGGGCTCGGGCGGCTGGGGGGACCCTCTTTCGCCGCTGCACGCGGCGGATCGCCGCGCTGCAGCGGCGATCAGGCAGCACACGCGGCTGGCAAAGTGCCGGCTGCGTGTGCTGCTTTTTATTTCATTAAAATCGGCCCAGCAGGGCCTGAGCGGCAGCCTCTGGCGGTGTTGGACGAGCTGAGCTCGTCCAGACCGCTCAGCTGGTTAAGAGGCTCTAGCAGTATGTTTTTATAAGTCTGGTTGTCATTAAAGTGAATGGGAACCGCATTTAACTGCCTTGCCGGTCCAATTTCTGCGGCAAGGGGGCAGCGCAGCACTTTAATTTTATTTATTTTTTTAACTCATGTAGCGAGCCCAGGGCTTGCTACATGATAGCCGCTGAGCAGCGGCATGCCCCCACCCACTCCGATCGCCTCCGGCAATCGGAGTAAGCAGGAAATCCCGTTCAGAACGGGATTTCCTGCTGGGCTTCCCCGGTCGCCATAGCAACGGGGCGGGATGACGTCACCTACGTCATTGACGTCGGGACGTCAGAGGGAATCCCGATCCACCCCTCAGCGCTGCCTGGCACTGATTGGCCAGGCTGCGCAAGGGGTCTGGAGGAGGGGGGGCGACGCGGTGTGGCGGGTAGCGGCGAATCGGCAGCGAGCGGCAGCGATCGTACTATGCACGCAGCTAGCAAAGTGCTAGCTGCGTGCAATACAAAAAAAATTATGCAAATCGGCCCAGCGGGGCCTGAGAAATCCTCCTGCGCAGGTTACCCCGAGCTGAGCTCGGGATGATCGACAAGGAGGTTAAAAAAAAATGAAGCAAATACTTACCTAAGGAGAGGGAAGGCTCTGGGTCGTATAGAGCCTTCCGTCTCCTCTCTCGGTGCTCTCTATCCTGTACTGGCTCCCCCCCCCCCCCCTGTTTCAATCCCCCGCCGAAAGGGTATTTGGAAGTCTTCGGGAGTCGTGTCCTCCCAAAGACGTGCGGCTCCATACTGCACAGGCGTGAGCGTGCAAGAGAGCGTGCTTGCGCAGGCGCAGTACAGGGCCGCCCTTCTTCAGGAGCACTCGGGCTCCCTGAAGACTTCTGAAGCCTCCTTCGGCCGGGTAAAGCAGTATTTGACTAATTTAGTCAAATACTGCTACCGGGTGAGCCAGCACTGGATCGAGGGGACCAGGAGAGGAGCCGGAAGGCTCTATAGGACCCAGAGCCTTCCCTCTCCTTGGGTAAGTATCTGTCTCATTTTTTTAAATGCGGTTCCCATTCACTTTAAGGGGTAAGGCATGTAGCTTGAACACAGCCTTACAGTACAATCTGGCAATGTTCTGTAGCGCAAAGCAGGTAATATGGGCCCCGGAGAGGAAGCGCCCGCTATTTATCAGCAGATAGGGTTAGGCACCAGTGGAGGGTTGGTAGTGTTAGGCACCAGCAGGGGTATTTTAGGGTTAGGAACTGGCGGGGAGGTATCTCAGGGTTAGGCATCAGCAGGGGGGGTTCCTTAGAGATAGGCACCGGAGGGTATCTTAGGGTTAGGCGTCGGGGGGAGGGGGTAATGTCAGGGTTAGGCACCGGCAGGGGGGTATCTTAGGGTTAGGCACTGGGGGGGGGGGGTAATCTCAGGGTTAGGCACCAGCGGGGGTATCTCAGGTTTAGGCACTAGCAGGGGGTATCTTCGAGTTAGGCACTGCCAGAGTATCTTAGAGTTAGGCACCGACAGGGGGGTATCTCAGGATTAGGCACAGGCAGGGGGTCCTTAGGTTTAGGAAGCGGTGGGGGGTATTTAAGGGTTAGGCACCAGTAGGGGGATCTGAGAGTTAGGCACTGGCAAGGTATCTTAGGTTTAGACACTGGCATGGGGTATCTTAAGATTAGGCATTGTCAGGAGGGTTTCCTTGTGGTTAGGCACTGGCAGGAGATATCTTAGGTTTAGGCATCCAATACAATATAGCAGCAAAGGAGCACCCAATGGATGGTGTGGCATGCTTGACCCCTACCCCAGCACCTCAAGGGGTACACTCTAGACGTCCACACAAATAGGTCAGCACCACCGCAAGTAATTTAATGCTCTTTAAGAACATTAAATTACTTGCGGTGGTGCTGACCCATTTGTGTGGATGTTAGGTTTAGGCATCAGCAGGGGTATTTCAGGGTTTGGCACCGATGGGGGTATCTTAGGGTTAGGCACCGGCAGGGGGGTATGGGCCTTAGGTTTAGGCATTGAGGAAGGGCTCATTTGAGAGTAAGGCTAAGGCCATAATAAAATAACAGTAAAGATTACCTATTTTCTACTATTGGAATTACTGATGAAGAATGTCCGTAATTTACCAATATTATACGTAGGCATATCTCTAGTGCGCCAATTCCTGCAACCCCCATTTAAATGTACGCCTGTAGCCTGCATGACCAGGACTGTTATGCGGAACATTGCTTATATGACCTGTGGTTGTACAGGTAGTGCAGAGTTAGCAGCATAGCAGCTCTCTTGGGGTAAATGCCAGCCTAGAGGTGACTCACTGTTTTTAGAAAAATAATGTCAGGCTTTTCCAGGAAGCACTATGCAAGAGGCTGCGTATAAATGCGGAATACGCTTTCCATGAGAAAATGTATGCGTGCTCAAACACCAAGTTTAATCCTAGCAAGTCGGGCTTTGCAAATCTGGCCTAATTGGCTATTCATGAGGCAATGCTCATGCAAATATGCATTTGCTTTCGCATGCCAAACTATGCAGGGTCAAAAAACCAATACCGCAAAGCGATCGACCTGCGGGAATTAGTTCATGCTACATTAGCACTATCCAGGAGCGCCACGGGGAGGCTTCCCAATGCCCCCATCCAACCGGGGGGACCGCGGGGTCCCAGGCTCTCTCACTGCCTGGGAACCACAGCGGCACCCCGGAGGGGGAGGGCGCGCAGCCCCCCCCCCCCCCCCAAGCGTGGCCAGCGTCGGGGAGAGCCGTCCGCACCCACCTCCCTATATTAAAAACAGGCACTTACCTTAACGTCCATTGCGTTCTGCTACATGCACATTAACTTGGGGGCACCACATGAGAAAGGAATGAAGCATGGGTCACCCCGAGCTTTAGGGCATTGGGAAGCCTCCCCGTGGCGCTCCTGGATAGTGCTAATGTAGCATGAACTAATTCCAGCAGGGCGACCGCTTTGCGGTATTGGTTTTTTGACCCTGCATAGTTTGGCATGCGAAAGCAAATGCATATTTGCATGAGCATTGCCTCATGAATAGCCAATTAGGCCGGATTTGCAAAGCCAGACTTGCTAGGGTTAAACTTGGTGTTTGAGCACGCATACATTTTCTCATGGAAAGCATAAATGCGGAATACAGCTGACAAATGGCAAAGAAAATGATGCAGTTATCTAAGTCGCCCACTAGAGAGCACTTTTCTCCCATCCACAGCAATCGTCCTACGTCCCAACCGCACTGCCTCATACCAGCTATAAGAGGCTCAATATACAAAAAGCTGGCAAGTAAAAAAACTGCTGGCAATGTATGGACGGAGCCGGCACCAGGGGTGAGTACCGTAAGCAAAATGTTACTTCTTTCTTGCAGCACATTAGCCCCAATCTCACTTATGGTGCCCATACACAGTACAATAAAAATGTTTGATTTTCCTGTTTATTCCACCAAAACAATGGAATCGAAAAAGTAAAAAATAATCTTTTGTTCAATCAAGAAAAATGAACAATTATCCAGTTTTTTTAAAAAAAAAATCAGATTGGACATGTTGAAAAATCTTTTTATTCGATCTAATGGAATAATCGAACAAAATTATCTAATCCAAAAAAGTGAAAAAATTGTACTATATATGGCCACCATTAACCTCCTTGCCGGTTATCCCGAGCTCAGCTTGGGGTAACCTGCGCAGGAGGATTGCTCTGGCCTCGCTGGGCCTATTTTCACAATTTTTTTTTATTGCACGCAGCTAGCACTTTGCTAGCTGCGTGCATATCTCAATCGCCGCCGCTCGCCGCCGATTCGCCGCCCCCCTCCCTCCAGACCCCTTGCGCAGCCTGGCCAATCAGTGCCAGGCAGCGCTGAGGGGTGGATCGGGATTCCCTCTGACGTCCCGACATCAATGACGTCATCGCGATCGTCGCCATGGCGACGGGGGATGCCGAGCAGGAAATCCTGTTCTGAACGATCGGCGATCGGAGTAGGTAGGGGGATGCCGCTTGTCAGCGGCTATCATGTAGCTAGCGCTAGGCTAGCTACATGAATTAAAAAAAAAAAAATGTTTTTAAAAGTGCTGCGCCGCCCCCCTGCCGACATAATTGGAACGGCAAGGGGGTTAATGAGATTTTTGTAAGATCGGCAGCTGATTCTCGCAATAAAGCTCCATTAGCCGAGAACATAAACAAAAGGAAAACTATATAAAAATAGAAGTAAAAATATAAGTTCAATAGATGTTATAGCTTAAGGTGTACCTGAGACCATGGAAAAAAAAATACATACCTGGGGCTTCCTCCAGCCCCCTTCAGGCACATTGTGAGTGAATTTGTGGTCTGTGGCTCCCCCTGCTGGTCATGAAGTAAATAGCTAAACACTTAAAGCGGTCCCAAACCAAGCATTTTTTTAATTCAAAATATTTAGTTGCACCACTCTGACACATACAAAGATAAACACTCCTTCAAGCCTATGAGCATTTCAGTGTATGCTTTTCACCCTTCTCTTTCCATAACTAGGGTTATACAGGTGGAAGCAATTACTTCTGAGCTTAGTAGGAGGTTTTAGATCATGGGTGTGTTTGTCATCAGCTACCCTCCCTCACAGGGGCGTCTATGTGAAATCTCACACAAGCTGAGATCACCTCCCCTGTGACATCATCAGTAGCAGCCTGTGTTTTGTTTTTGTTTTTTATCTCCTCCACCAGTTTGCCAGAAAAATCCCGGCAATATGAAAGAAAGGGAGGGATTCCTCCAATAAATGTAAAATATTTTGTATTTGTCATCATGCAGCTAAAAAAAAAACTGCTACTTATTATTATAATTTAGAAAATAGATTTTATTTCTGTAATCTTGTATTTTTGATTTGGGTCCACTTTAAAGTGTTCCCGAGATGGCCGTTATGGCTGTATTTATACTCACCTGGGGCTTCCTTCAGCCCCATGAGGTGTATGAGGGTCCCTCGCCAGCCTCTCCATTCTCTTGAAAATCCTCCCAGTAATCTGGCCAGTAAGGCCCCGTTCACATCACAAACGCGGATGGCCATGCGTGCGGAACGCGTGCGGACCGCAACGCGTACGAACGCACGCCATCCGCGTTTGTGTGCGTTGCGTGGCTGATCCCATCACTGAAAAGTAAATGGGACAGCCATGCGTTTTGGCAAAAAATGCATACAGCATGCGTTCCCGGACCGCACAGGTCCGGAACGCATGCAGTGTGAACATCAGACATTGCACTCTATGCAATGTCTGATGTCGTGCGTATCGGCCACCTGCACGCGTTTCCAAAACGCGGCTGGAAACGCGTGCAGTGTGAACGGGGCCTTATGGTCAGTTGAGCGTTTCTGCGCATGCACAGCCCGGACGCGGTCACACCCCCACTGAGTCCCTATGCCCAGGAGCGTTCTGCGCATGCTCAGTAATACCGAGCTCCGCATGCGCAGAAGAGAGCAGCCTACGACCTACATACAACATACCTGTTGCAGAGCAACTTTTGTTATTTACCATTTTATTGGCACTTTGCAAATAACGGAATGGCGGGAGGATCTGGCTCTACAATGCAAGTTATCGGGGCTGACAGATGCCGTGTTACAGGAATTTCGGCACTGCAATTCCCCACATTTTAATGTCCATTTCTGCTTTTAGTGGTGACCTTTCTCATAGCACCACTTTTCATAAAAAGCCCCTCTTATGCACATCGCGAGGGAATCCGCAGCTGGGTTCTGTGGTTACACCACAGTCTGTGGCTCCACCTGCTGGTAATGAAGTAAAAGGTTAATCCATCAAAACATTCTGGCTGCACCTTTGAGTGAATTCATCACAAGGGGATGGAGGCTTCTGGAGCTGATTAGTAACAATGGGATGGGAGGCTTATAATTCTGGTTTGCCTGCAAATGTAATGCAAATTGCATGCAGCTTGAAATTGGGCCAATCTCAGTGTGAGAGTAGATAGGGGTGTTATCAGGGCCAGGGTCGAGTCCTGCGTGGACGCGGGTGAACGGCGTCCACCCACTTATTCTTCAGAGTGAATGCCGTTCACCCTGACTTGTGTGGAGGGGAGCAGAGCAGAGAAGGCGAGCTATGGGGACAGCGGGGATGGGCGGACATCTCCCCCCCCCCATCCCTCACCTTCGTGCTCCCCTTCCTGCCTCTCCCCTCCGGCGTTTTGAAATGTCGGGCCCGGCGGCGAAAGTGGGCGGAGACTTTCCGCGTTCCAGTCGCAAGGGACGCTCCGCTCTGTGTGCGGCTAGAAGACCAGACTAGCCGCACACAGAGCGGAGCGTCCCTTGCGCCTGGAATGAGGTAAGTCTCTGCCCACTTTCGCCGCCGGGCCCGACACTTCAAAACACCGGAGGGGAGAGGCAGGAAGGGGAGCACGAAGGTGAGGGATGGGGGGGGGGGGGGGGGGGATGTCCGCCCATCCCCGCTGTCCCCATAGCTCTCCTTCTCTGCGCTGCTCCCCTCCTGCTGGCTACCTGGGCACATATCCCCCTGCCTACATATACTGGGCACATATACACCTGGCTACATATACTGGGGACTACTACAGCCCTGACTACATATACTGGGCACATACCCCTGGCTACATATACTGGGCATATATACCTCTGCCTACATATACTGGGTACATATACCCCTGCCTACATATACTGGGCATATATACCCCTGGCTACATATACTGGGCACATATACACTTGGCTACATATACTGGGGACATATACACCTGGCTACATATACTGGGGACATATACACCTGGCTACATATAATGGGGACTACTATAGCCCTGACTACATATACTGGGCACATATACCCCTGGCTACATATACTGGGCATATATACCTCTGCCTACATATACTGGGCACATATACCCCTGCCTACATATACTGGGCATATATACCCCTGGCTACATATACTGGGCATATATACCCCTGACTACATATACTGGGGACATATACCCCTGGCTACATATACTGGGCATATATACCGCTGGCTACATATACTGGGCATATATACCTCTCAGGGCCGTTTTTACTGCCGTGCGGCCCGTGCCGCCGCACTGAGCGCTGCTGGGAGGGGGGCGCTGTGATGGAGGGGGGAGCCGGAGCCGCGGGGAGGGCAGCCCGACCTCTCCCTCCCTCTCCCCGGGCCGCCCTCCATGCGATCCCCCCTTGGACTGCAGAGTAATGCGCAGGGAAGCGCTATAGAAAACTACTCACCTCCCTGGTTCCAAACGCTGCTCTCTCGCCGACAGTCTCATCTCTGCATACATGCGGCGGCGTGAGAGCAGCGTTTGGAACCAGGGAGGTGAGTAGTTTTCTATAGCGCTTCCCTGCGCATTACTCTGCAGTCCGAGGGGGGATCGCATGGAGGGCGGCCCGGGGAGAGGGAGGGAGAGGCCGGGCTGCCCTCCCCGCGGCTGCGGCTCCCCCCTCCATCATGGGGTGCACCTACCTAACCTATACTGGGGCAGCTACCTATCTAACCTATCCTGGGGGGCACCTACCTAATCTAACCTATACTGGGGGGCACCTACCTATCTAACCTATACTGGGGGGCACCTACCTAACCTATACTGGGGCAGCTACCTATCTAACCTATCCTGGGGAGCACCTACCTATCTAACCTATCCTGGGGGGCACCTACCTATCTAACCTATACTGGGGGGCAGCTACCTATCTAACCTATACTGGGGGGCAGCTACCTATCTAACCTATACTGGGGGGCACCTACCTAACCTATATTGGGGCAGCTACCTATCTAACCTATCCTGGGGGGCACCTACCTATCTAACCTATCCTAGGGGGCACCTACCTATCTAACCTATACTGGGGGGCAGCTACCTATCTAACCTATACTGGGGGGCACCTACCTAACCTATATTGGGGCAGCTACCTATCTAACCTATCCTGGGGGGCACCTACCTATCTAACCTATACTGGGGGGCAGCTACCTATCTAACCTATCCTGGGGGGCACCTACCTATCTAACCTATACTGGGGGGCAGCTACCTATCTAACCTGGGGGGCAGCTACCTAATCTAACCTATACTGAGGGGGCAGCTACCTAATCTAACCTATCCTGAGGGGCACCTACCTATCTAACCTATACTGGGGGGCAGCTACCTATCTAACCTATACTGGGGGCAGCTACCTATCTAACCTATATTGGGGCAGCTACCTATCTGACCTATCCTGGGGTTACCTACCTATCTAACCTATACTGGGGGGCAGCTACCTATCTAACCTGGGGGGCAGCTACCTAATCTAACCTATACTGAGGGGGCAGCTACCTAATCTAACCTATACAGGGGGGCACCTACCTATCTAACCTATACTGGGGGGCAGCTACCTATCTAACCTATAGTGGGAGCATTAACTTATCCAACCTGTATTGGGGGCACCTACCTACCTAGCTAGCCTATACAGGTAACAACTATACTGGCTACCTATATTGGAGGCACCTACCTAACTAACCTATACTGGGGGCATTTACCTATCTAACCTATACTGGAGGCACCTACCTGGCTAACCTATACCGGAGGCAACTATACTGGCTCACCTATGCCTGCTGGCTACCTATACTGGGGGGACCTATAGCTGGCTACCTATACTGGGGTACCTATTCTGGGGGAATCTATACTGAGTGCAACTAGACCTGGCTAACCTATACTGCGGGCACCCATACCTTGCTGCGCGGGGGGGCGCAATTTTTACACCCTCGCCCTGGGTGCATTTTAGCCTAGAAACTGCACTGATACCTCTGCCTACATATACTGGGCATATATACCCCTGACTACATATACTGGGCATATATACCCCTGGCTACATATACTGGGGACATATACCCCTGGCTACGTATACTGGGCACATATACCCCTGCCTACATATACTGGGCACATATATCCCTGGCTACATATACTGGGCATATATACCCCTGGCTACATATACTGGGCACATATACCCCTGGCTATATATACTGGGCACATATACCCCTGGCTATATATACTGGGCACATATACCCCTGGCTATATATACTGGGCACATATACCCCTGGCTATATATACTGGGCACATATACCCCTGGCTATATATACTGGGCACATATACCCCTGGCTACATATACTGGGCACATATACCCCTGGCTACATATACTAGGCAACTATACCTCTGGCTACATATACTGGGGACTACTATACTCATGGCTACTTATACTGGGGACACCTATAGACCTGGCTACCTGGGGGTACCTATTTTGGGGGAACTGCTGTCAGATTATCTGCATTTTTGTGGAACCGCTGTTATGTATTTTGGGGAACAGCTGCCAGATTATGTGTATGTTAGGGGAACGGCTGCTGCCAGATTACGTGTATTTTGGGGAACTGCTGCCAGATTGTGTATGTTGGGGGACCACTGCTGACAGATTACATGTATTTTGGGGAACTGCTGCCAGATTGTGTATGTTTGGGGGACCACTACTGCCAGATTATATGTCCTTTGGGTGTTACGTGTATTTTGGGTGATCCGCTGCCATGTTTCGCGTATTTTGGGGAACTGCTTCCAAATTATGTGGATGTTGGTGGAACTGCTGCTGCCACATTGTCTATTTTGGGGGAACCACTTCCATATTATCTGTATTTTGGAGGAACTTCTACCAGATTATGTGTCTTTTTGGTGAAATGCTGTCAGATTACATCTATTTTTGGGGGATACACTACGGCAGAGCTCAAACTTCCCCTGGCAGACCTTTTACATCACTGCTAAGGTCATGTATATTTGGCCCCACCCATGACCACGCCCACAGTGTGATTGACCACGCCCATTTTTGGCGCGCCGCGCAGAGGTTCTCCAAGTGGGCCTGATTCACAAAGCGGTGATAACTCAGTTATCACGCCTAAAAGACTTTAGGCATGATAACCTTTGCACCACACTGGTGAAAAGCCAGTTTAGGCGTGATAAGTTTAGGTGTGATAAGTTTAGGTGTGATAAGTTTAGGAATGCTAAGTTTAGATAAGTGTAGATAGCGTGCAAAGTCCCGCACGCAAAGCAGCGCCATTAAACTCTATGCGAAGTGCACCAGACTTTGCTAGCGCAAAACTTTTGATCAGCTGTGCACTGCGGTGCTAACGCAGTTGGTGCTTAAACTTATCATGCCTAAACTTATCACACCTAAACTTATCATGCCTAAACTTATCACACCTAGGGCTCGATTCACAAAGCGGTGATAACTCAGTTATCACGCCTAAAAGACTTTAGGCGTGATGACCTTTTCACCACTGAGTTATCACCGCTTTTTCCTGCTCTTCGCGCGAAGTTACCGCGCGAACGCGCGTTCGCGCGTACGCGCGTGAGAGCGCGCGCAAAGTCCCATAGGGTTTAATGGGAGCTTCACGCGAAGCGTCGGGTGCTGCGCGCGTACGCGCGTACGCGCGGTAACTTCGCGCGAGTTTCTTCTTATCACGCCTAAAGTGAGTTTAGGCGTGATAAGGGGCTTTTCACTGGCGTGCAAACACTTTGCACCGCTTTGTGAATCAAGCCCCTAAACTTATCACACCTAAACTTATCATGCCTAAACTGAGTTTAGGCGTGATAAAGGGCTTTTCACCAGGGTGCTAACTGTTAGCACCGCTTTGTGAATCAGGCCCAGTGAGTCCACTCACTTCTTTTCCCAGGACTAGACCCCTGGGTGTTATTATACATTACCTGCTCCTGGTGGTCGCATCTCCTCCACTTCCTGGTTAGTTAGCAAGTGCCCTGCAGCCAGACAATCACCATGTGGTTTCAGTCCTGGCATGGCGATTGGCTGGCTGCAGGACACCTGCAAACTAACCAGGAAGTAGAGGAGATGTGATCGGTGGGAACAGATATTGCATAATTCTAGAGTAGGGTTAGGTTATAGTAAAATATTGGTAAAGATTAGCAATATTTTAGTTAGGAATTCCTTTCACCAATATTCTAATACTGGTAGTCTCTGGTGATATTTTTCCCTGCACCATCATAGCTTCCAACTATCCCTCTTTTGGAAGGGACAGTCCCTCTTTGGGTACCCAGTCCCTCTCTCCCTCTTTCGTTCTCATTTGTCCCTCTTTCAGGACTCATGTACAGATCTACGTAAATATATGTATTTGTCTACTGAAAAATGTGTTTAATTGACTCTAAGGGCCTGATTCACTATTCGGTGCTAACCTAGTTAGCACGCCTAAAGGCTTTGGGCGTGCTAACTATGGTGCTAAGTACTTAGCACGCACCAGTGAAACTTATAGCGCACGCAAAGTCCCACGCACAAAACTTTGCGCGCGCACAGCGCGGTGCGCGCAAAATAGAAACGGCGCACCCGATGCGCCTATAAGTTCGCATTAGGTGCGCCCTAAACGTTGCACCGAAGTTTTGCGTGCAGGACTTTGCGCGCAACCGCTATTTAGCGCGCACAAACGCAGTTTAGGCGAGATAAGGGGCTTTTCACAAGCGTGCTAACAGTTAGCACGGCTTTGCAAATCAAGCCCTAAATGTTATTACCATCCTTTAAAGGGGTTCTGTGGGGGTTGTGGAAGAGAAAAACTGACACTTACCTTGGGCTTCTATGAGCCCCATGCAGCGGTAATGTCCCACGCCGTCCTCCTCCCATCTGCCGTTCCCCGCAGCCGGCACCGGGCTATTATTCGTCTGACATACAGACGAATAATGCGCGTTGCCGTGCCTCCGCTCGCGTCATCTGAGGCTTACTGCGCAGGCGCAGTGCAACGGAGCCTTGTACTGCGCTTGCGCAGTAAGCTTCCGATGACGCAGGCGGAAGCGAGCGGGTGCGCGGCCACTCTAGCGCAGCCGCAGTTGGATCCCATGCCGCACTAGACCGGGGCCGGCGGCGGAGAACGGCAGATGGGAGCAGGACGGCGTGGGACATTACCGCTGCACGGGGCTGATAGAAGCCCAAGGTAAGTGTCCGTTTTTCTCTTGCACAACCCCCACAGAACCCCTTTAATTGAAATATTTCTTATTTTCATATGTTAATATAAAGGAAAATGAACCAGTGAGATTTGAATTGTAAAATAAAATATTTTTCTCATGAAATCTTTATAGTATGTGTGACTAGGGGGGTGTCCGAGGCATGATTAGGGGTGTGGCAGGGGTGTGGCGTAAGTGTCCTTTCTTATCTCAAAAAGTTGGGAGGTATTGTATGCACCATTTTTATAGGTACGCAGTGCTCTTGGTGCCTGGGTCATTCTCGTGGGGCTTTCTATACTTCCCCTTGGTTTCCACAAACCTAGTAAATTTGGTGATTGTAGCATGTATGGGGACTTTCCTATTAGCGTCTAAAATTTGCACCGTTGAAGCAATTTGTAAAACTTTTTCTGGGAAAATTTGTGGAAAATTTGTGCAACCACCTGAAGTTTGAGGAGAATCTTGCAAGACTAACAGATGTATGTCAGTTTTTCAGAAAGGGGGTGTGGCTTACCCCCAAAAAACTACATTTTATGGCACAAGTGGTCAATCTTCAAACTGAATACTCACCTGAAGATGGATTGGGGAACCTCATAGCGACACCTCGCAACTATTGAGGTTCACCGATCCATCCTCCTGCCTGCATAAACACGCAACGTCACACGACTGCAGACAACGTGCACGAACGAGAGGTCAAACAATCGTGGTACTTTGCGTGGGAGTCGTCGCCGATCTTAAAGATCCGTTGTGATGGTCGTTAACGCCGCCAAACAGCGTTCGAGTGATCGCGCACCTGCACCAACGAATGCAATAATGATCACTTGTTGCTCAAAAAAACAGGGCTGTGGAGTTGGAGTCGAGGAGTCAGAGTCAGAGCAATTTTGGGAACCTGGAGTCAGAGTCAGTGGTTTCAATAAACTGAGGAGTCGGAGTCGGATGATTTTTGAACCAAAACCATAGCCTTTGAAAAAATTAGACTAAGGAGTCGGAGTCAAGGAGTCGGAGCAATTTTGGGTACCTGGAGTCGGTGGTTTCATAAACTGAGGAGTCGGAGTCTGATGATTTTTGTTCCGACTCCACAGCCCTGCAAAAAAATCACTGGTCATCCTAAAATTGAGCTAAAAATTGCATAGTGGGTATGGGCCTATAGACATTTTCTCTTGCTACTCTGCCGCCTGTGCGGATAGTGCGGGTGTTATTTGTCAGTATTGTTACAAGCAAACACTTACACTCCAACTTATCCTCTGGCCGCCCCCTCTCCAGCAGCGATAAATAGCAGACAATGTCCTTCAGCTGGATGGTGTCCGGTGGTCTCAGGGATACAGGAGAAGAGGAGCGAGATGAGCTGTTACTTCTGTAATTCATCCGAAGACCTTCACAGCAACAACAACAAAGGAAACACAAAAGATCAGATATTTCAGGAAGCGTTGTGCTAGAGCAGGAGGATGTGGGGATAGTCAGTGAGATGCAAATACTTTCAAGTTAATGCCAATATTATGCAAAATGTATATAGCCTGAAATCGGAAATTTCCAAGAAAATTCAATTTTATAAATTAGCATAAAAATTGCATCAACTCGGCATTCTTTACATCTCCTTGACCATCTCTAGGAGTCAGACTTGATCAGATGCGTTAAAATGGAATTGAATACTGAAAAAAAAAACAAAGTGTTTCCCTTACCTGGGGCTTCTGCAAGCCCCTTGCAGCCTTCCTGTCCTGCGCCGGTCCTCCACGATCCTCCGCTCTCCCACCGCCAGCTACTTTCATTACCGTCATACCATTGAGTTGTAAGTCAATGGCAACTGCGCGCCCCAAGCCACGCGTATCTTTCTACATGTTCCAGCACGCGATAGCGTCCTATGCTAATAGCGCAGGATGCTACTGTGGGCGGAAACACGAAGATGTGTGGCTGGGGCGCGCAGGCGCAGTTGCCCTTGACTTACAAGCAGTAAATCAGTTGCCGTGCCAACTGAAACAAAACTGCACCGCAGCGGGAGAATGGAGGATCGTGGAGAACCGGTGCAGGACAGGAAGGGTGCAAGGGGCTCGCAGAAGCTCCAGGTAAGTGAAACACTTTGGGTTTTTTTTATATATTCAGTTCTGCTTTAAAGAGGAGCTGTCAGCCATACTATATCAGAAAAAAACAACCACATACAGAATATAAGTACTGTAGATAAATACTTGCTCTACTTACATAACAGACGTATTGCACTGTCCACATTTTGAATTTAGTGATTTTTTTATAGTAAAAAAAGAGAAAATCCTTCTTAGCATTTCCCATTTTAACTGTGGCTATTTTGAAGCCAACCCTGATGTCATTTCCTCCCTTACTCTCTTCTGCCTGATTGTGTATGCATTGCCCACCCCTGACTATAGAAAGTGTGTTATCTCAGCATGAGAAATATTGGCCAATCAGAGAGGAACAGAGGTGTGGGAGGGGAAACAGGAGGGAAAGAGGCTTCAGCCAATCAGGCTGCATTAGTTAAGTCTGAGGGGAAGTAGAGAAGCAAAAAAGGACAACCCAGCATCAGGGCCGGGCCGAGGCAGAGGCTGAAGAGGCTCCAGCCTCAGGGCGCAGTGTAGGGGGGGGGGGGGGGCGCACAATTCATTCGGCTGTCATTCCCAATTGTGTTTGAAGCAGAAAGAAATAAGAAAAGGGGATACAATTCAACGTCTAGATGGGATTGGTAGTTGCTCGGCACCCCTTTTTCTTCTTACCTTCTCCCCCCCTAACACTTTCTTCCCCTCCTTTCATTCCTCTCTCTTTCTTCTTACCTTTCTCCTGATGGTCTCTGTCCCATCAGCAAGATGCAATATAGAATGATGATCTTTATATAACGATAGCTAAACACAGGGAGTGGCCCATGGGTCAGTTCATAAGGCCAACATCTAACACCCCCGCGACCCCTGGTCTACACAAACATTTTGAAAGGTACAAACTGTAAAGATCATAGAGCCCAAGACTCTGCGTGGTGGTCCCCCTTTCCCAAGCACTTTTGTATTAAGTTTAAAGTTGACTAGGGATGTCAGTAATTGACGCCATAGTGCTGCTGACGTCCAAAATATTTTCATATGTAATATTGTCTGCCTTTGTAGATTTTGCTGTACCTCAAGTTGTATTTAAATTTGCATTTGGTTGTTATCTGTACAACACATTTTGATATTGCACGGTTTTACTGCTTTTTATTCAAAAACCAATAAAAACCTTTTTGAGAAAAAAAGAAAAGGGCATACATACTGTAGCAGTGGCTGCAAGCCAGATAACTAGAGATTAAGGTTGGGGGCCCTGTGGCGCCTCTTAGTCTAATAGCAATCAGGGTGTGACGGCTGGGGTGGGAGGGATGGAGGAGGGGCCTCTTAGTGTAATAGCAATCAGTGTGTGATGGCTGGGGTGGGAGGGGAGGGGCCTCTTAGTCTAATAGAAATCAGTGTGTGGTGGCTGGGGTGGGAGGGATGGGGAGGGGCCTCTTAGTGTAATAGCAATCAGTGTGTGACTGCTGGGGTGGGAGGGATGGAAGGGCCTCTTAGTGTAATAGCAATCAGTGTGTGACGGCTGGGGTGGGAGGGATGGGGAGGGGCCTCTTAGTGTAATAGCAATCAGTGTGTGACTGCTGGGGTGGGAGGGATGGAAGGGCCTCTTAGTGTAATAGCAATCAGTGTGTGGAGGCTGGGGTGGGAGGGATGGAGGGGCCTCTTAGTGTAATAGCAATCAGTGTGTGACGGCTGGGGTGGGAGGGATGGGGAGGGGCCTCTTAGTGTAATAGCAATCAGTGTGTGACGGCTGGGGTGGGAGGGATGGGGGAGGGGCCTCTTAGTGTAATAGTAATCAGTGTGTGACGGCTGGGGTGGGAGGGATGGAGGAGGGGCCTCTTAGTGTAATAGCAATCAGTGTGTGACGGCTGGGGTGGGAGGGATGGGGGAGGGGCCTCTTAGTGTAATAGCAATCAGTGTGTGACGGCTGGGGTGGGAGGGATGAAGGGGCCTCTTAGTGTAATAGCAATCAGTGTGTGACGGCTGGGGTGGGAGGGATGGAGGCGCCTCTTAGTGTAATAGCAATCAGTGTGTGACGGCTGGGGTGGGAGGGATGGAGGAGGGGCCTCTTAGTGTAATAGCAATCAGTGTGTGACGGCTGGGGTGGGAGGGATGAAGGGGCCTCTTAGTGTAATAGCAATCAGTGTGTGACGGCTGGGGTGGGAGGGATGGGGGAGGGGCCTCTTAGTCTAATAGCAATCAGGGTGTGACGGCTGGGTTGGGAGGGATGGAGGGGCGCACTTTGGTGTCTCAGCCTTGGGTGCTGTAGGACCTTGTCCCGGCTCTGCCCAGCATGCCCTGCAACTTCCTTTGTGTACCAAATAAGAGTCAGGAAAACTGGGGAATGATCATTTATCAACAAGAAAAGTAATAATGATGTGTAACTTTTATATTGCCTGATTAGCATCCTTATTACTTGTTTACCAGATAAAAATAAAGAATTGATTTTGATTTTATGCAGTTGCACATTAAAGGCCCAGTGCACACCTAAAAGCGCTTGCGTAATTGCAGATGCTCAGCGCTTTTCGAAGTGATTTTTCAAGGCGATTCTAGGCATAGGCATGTGCTGTGTGTTTTCTATTTATACCTAGCGATTTTTGGAGATTTTTTTGTGTAGCTTTTTTTTTTTTTAGATACCATACAAGTGCTATTGTACTGGTTTTGTAACAAAAATGCTTGGAAAATTGCTCTGATCTAGCGCTTTTCAACTTTCCTATACTTAACATTAAGGGTGAATCGCCTCAGAAATGCTGCAGGACTCGCGTTTGTGTTTTGGAAAAAATCACATCGCTCTGGTATGCTCCATCCCATAGAAAAACAATAGCCAAGTAATTTTGAAAAGAGCTCAGAAGTACTCTAGGTGTGCACCAGCCCAAGCTGATATTATCTTTTGGGCAGTGTACACAAGTTAACTCATGGCAGATGTCTCAGTGCAGTGGCACTGCCCTTGAGTATACTCAGTCACATGACTGTGTGATCACATGACTTTAGTCAATACAGGAATTAAGGGCAGGAGTGCTCTGCTATCTATCCTGCATAACAACACTGCCCTCTAGTGGGGACAGTTATTACCAAGTAAGAATTATACTGGTTACATTTATGATGGTAGTCAAAAAACTTTCAGAACCAGGTCATCAACAGCAGAGTGCCCACTGCCCTCAGGAGCGGATGCTTATTGTTCTGTATGATGAATGGCGATCCATCCGCCGCCCACATAACTCATGCTAAGTTCACAAGTGGGACAAATAACATCTATACACATACACGCTTTTCTCCTGGCGGACTCAAAGCACCAGAGCTGCAGCCACAAGGACGCGCTCTATAGGCAGTAGCAGTGTTAGGGAGACTTGCCTAAGGTCTCCTACTGAATAGGTGCTGGCTTACTGAACAGACAGAGCCGAGATTCGAACACTGGTCTCCTGCGTCAGAGGCAGAGCCCTTAACCATTACACCATACAGTGGATCTTCATTAGATAATTTCAACCTCTTTTAAAGCTAGCAATGTGTCTGTACAGCATTGGCCCCTCAAACCGCCCCCCAAGGCATCGAGCCACGATTAGTGTTGCTCGGATACAATCCGCGATCACGGCATTGCATTCACAAGCATTTTTTCACTATCCGACATCGTGATCCGAATCAGTGATCGGGAATCAATCACAGCAGTCAATCATGAGTTCAGCCGTTATTCCAAGTATTCGAGAAAAATATTCGTGATTATCACCTGAAAACCTGCCGACTTTAGCAGTTAAAAAGCAAAGCCTGTTTATATGGTAGAAACACCAAATTTGCTATAATGATATGATAAAAAGAACAATGGGAAACAATAATCTTTTCCTATTTTTTTAATCCTTTTTTTCTTTTATGTTCAGAGGGTGGGAAATAAAAAAAAATTATGTAGGGTCCTCCCTACCGAGCATATTTAACCCCTTGTCCCCCATTCAGGTTGGGATAGCCAGAATGCGGAGCCCCGGCCAACTGGGGCTTCGCACCCTGAGTTATATCAGCCGGCATGGTCCATGGTATGGGGAGCTCTGGGGGAGAGGGGAGACCAAGCCTCCCCGACGCTTCCCCCCTCCCCCCCCCAGAGCCCTGTCCAATCTCGATGGACAAGGGGCTCTTCCCCACCGGTGCCCCAGGAGGATGTGGGGGCGATGACTCCCTGGGGGGGGGTCATGGTTGCATCTGGGAGTCCCCTTTTAAGAAGTGGCCCCAGATGACCGCCCCCTCCCAGGAGAAGAGAGTATAGGGGTACAAAGTACTCCTTACCCATTTCCACAAAGGGTTAAATGAAATAAAAACATGATGACGAGAAAAGTATTTTAATATTCTTAATTAACCAGAAATCCTTACCTGCACCTTCAAAAAAAATTTCCCACGCTATTATCGTCTAATCTTGCGATCTTCTGAAGTTGATTGAAGATCTCCGCCGGTCGCCGTCACACATGCTATACACTTAGTATAGCTGAGAGCCAAAGCATCTTTAAATTTCCCTCCAAGGCTCCCCATTGGTTTCTTATAGACCAATGAATGGGGATCCTCCTGATCCCCATTGGTCTGTTAAGGAACCAATGGGGAGCCTTGGAGGGAAGTTTAAAGATGCTTTTGGCTCTCAGCTATACTTAGTATAGCTGAGAGCAGTTCGGCGGGGGCGGCGTGTGTGGTGGCAGCCAGCGGAGATCTTCAAGATCACAAGATAGAGGATATTGGCGTGGGACATTTCCCTCTATCTACCTATAGCAACAGCGGAGGCATTGGAGTGTGATTTTTTTTTTTAAGGGTATAGGTAAGTACTTCTGGTTAATTAAGAATATTAAAATACTTTACTCGTCGTTGTGTTTTTATTTCATTTAACCCTTTGTGGAAATGGGTAAGGAGTACTTTGTACCCCTGTACTCCTTTCTTTTGGGAGGGGGGCAGGCATCTAGGGTCCCCTATCTGGCAAAATTTTTGAGGCAAATTCGCAAGTCAGTTTCAAATCCAGGTCACAATCACGGCTTATCCGGATTTTGGGACTGCCGTAACCGGATTTATTTGAATCCGTGATAGGGGGTATCTGAGCAACACTAGCCACGATCAGTGCCATGCAACATTGGACACGTGTACTTAGCTCATGTCATGAGAGGTAACAATGTACTGAGTTAGTAGCATAACTACAATTCATGGGGCCCTCCAGTGATACCTTGATGGGCCCCCCAATAGTCACACCCCTTCCCTTGCCACCCCTTGGTGCCCTTCAAGGCCTGGAGGCCCATCTCACAGGGGTCATAAAACAAGTGTGGCCATCATGATCTCTCCACCTATAACAAGTGTAGCCACAAAACACCAGATCTGAAGTATAGTCCCCTGTATCGGAGGAAGGGAAGCTTAGTAGTTGGGGGCCCTCACAGCTCTGGGCCCCCCACTGCGACCATAGGGGCTGCTCCTCTCTAGTTACAATCCTGACACTGATGACTTCCCTGGAATGGAAGGACTCAGTAGGGGGAAGCAGAGTGCTTCCCTCTATCTACCTATAGCAACTGCGGAGTTATGCCTTAACATTCATCTCTCTGCGAGTCTTGCAGGTGATTTTCTGTTCGAAAGCTCACTTATCCTATCCTTTAATGTGGCAGCAGTCTTAGACATCGAGCTGCCGTTGTCCTATTGTGCTCCCTGTCGCTATAGAGACCAGAGTCATTTTTGCTTTACCCTTGACATGTACACAGATGGCGAATGGTCCGGTGTTTATGTGTTTCCATGACAACCCCTTAAAGAGCTGCTTCTTGAGAGGAAAACAAAACTCCTCTTCAGCACTAGAGAGGGTCAGCGGGATGCCAATAACTCCCACGTGCCTGCAGAATTAAAGTGAGCCTCAAACAACCCTGAGAGAAAAGTTAGATACTCACCTATGTGGATGGAAAGTTCTGGATCCCACAGAACCTCCCTGGTCCGCTCTGTGTGCCCTCAGTCCACTGCTGCCTACTGTTTAAATGTTGCACTTCGTTTCAGGACTCTTTGTAAGGTTTCAAAAGCACTTGTGCCCCCTAGTGCATGCGCGAGCCCATTTGCAAAACGGACACGCAGGGGCATAACAACAGCCCATAAGTACCCCTGCAAAATTGTCATTGGGACCCCTGGAATCCAAACTTCACATGCAGAATAGAGCAGGGAGCAGAGTAATGGTATCCTGCTCCAGTGCTGCTGGTCCTCCTCTATGCATCACACCTGCACACTCTCAGCTGCCATTCGCTAGCTCCCGATCACCTGACTCGCATTGGTCATGTGATTGGGAGCCAGAGTTCCCACCTCATTCCTTTAAAGGGGGACTATGGCGAAACATTTTTAAATTTAAAATATGTCCAAACATAGACAAATAGGAAGTACATTTCTCCCAGAGTAAAATGAGCCATACATTACTCTTCTCCTATGTTGCTGTCACTTACAGTAGGTAGCAGAAATATGACAGAAGTGACTGGTTTTGGACTAGTCCATCTCTTCATGGGGGATTCTCAGGGATTTATTTATTATCAAAAGCACTTAGTGAATGGCAGTTGCTTTGTCCAACTGTCAAAAAACTGTGTAGCGGGCAGGGAAGCTGGCCAGCATCATTGTTTAAATCCTTTTTAGGTAATATCTTTATAAAGAATAAAAGCCTTGCTGAGAATCCCCTCTGAAGAGATGGACTAGACCAAAACCTGTTGGTCATGTCAGATTTCTACTACTTACAGTAAATGCCAGAAACATAGGAGAAAGGTAATTTATGGCTCATTTTACTCTGGACACAACGTACTTCTTATTTGTATATGTTTGCCCATATTTTAAATTTTACAATTTTTCGCCATAGTGCCCCTTTAAATACTGGCACATATGAATTATACATGCCTTGTGGCTAGTTAGATGCAGTTTCAGCACTGATTATGTGTGAATAGCCCCAGAACCTGTATAACTTAGATGTGTCGGTATTTAAAGGGATGAAGTGGCAACCCTATCGGGAGCCAGCGAAAGGCAGCAGAAAGTGTACAGCTGTGATGCAAGGAGGAGACCCGCAGTGCGGGAGCAGGTAAACATTGCAGGTGAAATAGCACCTGTGCTACTCTGCATGTGGGTAAGGAGAGGGAGGAGGAGTGGGCATCCACAGCCCCCAGGCCCCCCAGTGGTTGCAGGGGTCACAGGGTTATTGTTACACCCTTGCGGACACGCTCATCTTCAGCAATACTCGGGGATACCAGTACTTACGAAGCCTTCAGGTCAAATAATTTTACCGAGGTGGCAGCACTGGAATGTGGAGATGGAGAGATGACAAGGAAGGCCTCTATGGGATTTTACCTTCTCTTCCATTTACCTAGCCCAGTGATCTGCAAACTTGGCTCTCCAGCTGTTAAGGAACACTGTAGTCACTTCCTGTCTGAGTCAGGACTGAGTCAGCCACTTACATGCCTGATATTTAACTCTTTCAGGCAGAGGAAGAAAAAAAGGAACACAGCATAGTTATTTGTGTGCTAGGCACTGTACATACACATGTCTATCTCATCATGTCACATGTCACTTCTGGTATCCTTTAAAGGGACACTGTAGGGTGGTCGGGGGAAAATGAGTTGAAGTTACCCGGGGCTTTTAATGGTCCCCTGCAGATGTCCTTTGCCTGTGCAGCCACTCCCCAATGCTCCAGCCCCGCCCCCGGTTCACTTCTGGAATTTCAGACTTTAAAGTCTAAAAACCACTGCGCCTGCGTTGCTGTGTCCTCACTCCCGCTGATGTCACCAGGAGCGTACTGCGCAGGCCCAGTATGGTGTGTGCCTGCGCCGTGCGCTCCTGGTGACATCAGGGGAAGCGAGGACACAGCAACGCAGGCGCAGTGGTTTTCAGACTTTAAAGCCTGAAATTCCAGAAGTGAACAGGAGGCGGGGCCGGAGCATTGGGGAGTGGCTGCGCGGCCACAGGATGTCTGTGGGGGACCATTAGAAGCACCGGATAACTTCAACTAATTTTCCCCCGACCCCCCTACAGTATCCCTTTAAGGTTGTTCAACCTTATCTCTCAATGTTCTAGTTATTATTATTATTATTATTATTTTAGTATTTTATATAGCGCTGACATATTACGCAGCGCTGTACAGTATATATATATATATATCTTGTCACTAACTGTCCCTCAAAGGAGCTCACAATCTAATCCCTACCATTGCCATATGTCTATATTATGTAGTGTAAGTACTGTAGTCTAGGGCCAATTTTAGAGGGAGCCAATTAACTTATCTGTATGTTTTTGGAATGTGGGAGGAAACCGGAGTGCCCGGAGGAAACCCACGCAGACACGGAGAGAACATACAAACTCTTTGCAGATAGTGCCCTGGCTGGGATTCGAACCAGGGACCCAGCGCTGCAAGGCGAGAGAGCTAACCACTACGCCACCGTTCTGCCCTTAATAGTTAGAGAATAGTTCCATTGAGTGGCACCATCCAGCCGATATTTAGGTTGGGGTAAACCTACCTCCAGAGAGAAGCTGAGACTTGCTCTGCATGGACGGACTAGGGTGCTGGAATTTATTTCCAAATGACATGAAGAGATGTTTGCAGAATTCATCTGGTAAGTCGACCTCCAGAAAAGTCTTCATGAACAACTGGAAACCTTCAAAGTCAATAGCCTAAAAGAAAAAACAACAGTCACATCGACAACAACAACCAAACAATCATGTGCAGCAAAATATTTTCTGCATTAAAATGCACTGAATTCTTGCAAAATAATAATTGTTCAGAAAATATTCATTTTCACAAAAAAAAAAGAGCGTCTTGATAAAATCCATTTTCTCATGCCCCAGTGACTTCAAAGTATTTTCCTAAAACTTTTTGTTGTTTTAAAAAAATATTTTTTTTTTTTACAAAAATACCCTTCTCCACTAAAGTGGAAATTTTGGCAAAATGGAAAAGCACCATTTTGGCTCATCATCCTTTCATTGAAGGACATCTGAGGCTATAACCAGTTAATTCCCAGGAAAGTTTATTATCCGGGGATTTTATCTGACTGCCACCTGGAGTCAGGAAGGAATTTTTTCCCCTTACAGGTTAACTGGTCCAGGCTTTGTACATTTTCTTTTCTTCCTTACTCTGGATTAACTACAGTTGGATACGTGATGGCATGGGAGAGAAAGGTACCTAATGCTTACATATTTATTTATACATTTATTTACAGGATACCAAAAGTGGCATGTGACATGATGAGATAGACATGTGTATGTACAGTGCCAAGCACACAAATAACTAGGCTGCGTTCCTTTTTCCCCTTTGTCTGCCTGAAAGAGTTAAATATCAGGTATGTAAGTGGCTGACTCAGTCCTGACTCAGACAGGAAGTGACTACAGTGTGACCCTCACTGATAAGAAATTCCAACTATAAAACACTTTCCTAGCAGAAAATGGCTTCTGAGAGTAAGAAAGAGATAAAAAGAGGAATTTCTTATCAGTGAGGGTCACACTGCAGACACTTCCTGTCTGAGTCAGGAATGAGTCAGCCACTTACATACCTGATATTTAACTCTTTCAGGCAGAGAAAGAAAAAAAAGGAACACAGCATAGTCATTTGTGTGCTTGGCACTGTACATACACATGTCTATCTCATCATGTCACATGTCACTTCGGGTATCCTTTAATTATTTTTGGTTGGACTGGCATAATGCCATTAAAGAAGTTATGTGAATCCATGCCAACGACATCAGCGGATGTACTTACTTGCTTGAGGATGTCCTGCTTCTGCAAGAGAAGAGAAAGACAAGGGTTAGGCCATACAATACTGAACAGACAAATATTATTTCCATCATTACTGCTGTCGGCAAATGGAGCAAGGAGACAACAGAATCTTTAGGGCAGTCCACAAACAGCAAATGTTCTCCGCTGACCTCGGGGCTATAGGCATAGAAGTTATGGTGCTCTAAATTCCACCAAATTGACAAATCCGCAAATCCAGGGGCGTAACAATAGACCCTGCAAGAGATGCACCCGCAGGGGGGCCCAGAAGCAGCAGGGGCCCATGGGAGGAGAAGTTTCCTTTCCCTGTCCCGAGAGACTAAGGACACAGAGAGAAAAAACTTTCTGATCTCTGCACAATTGTTCTAATAGCTGCATCAGTTTAGCCACTGATAACAAATCATGCAAAGTTTTGTAGATAAAGATTTGTAGACAGTCCCTATTCAGTGTGCAGCAGGCGCTTGTGTACACCTCCAACCTCTCTACCCCTTTCCCAAGTGCTGTGTACTGTAGTGATGCTGGAGGAGTCTGCAGAGCCCCGCCCCCAGCCTCTCTACCCCTCACCAAGTGCTGTGTACTGTAGTGATGCTGGAGGAGTCTGCAGAGCCCCGCCCCCAGCCTCTCTACCCCTCCCCAAGTGCTGTGTACTGTAGTGATGCTGGAGAAGTCTGCAGAGCCCCGCCCCCAACCTCTCTACCCCTCCCCAAGTGCTGTGTACTGCAGTGATGCTGGAGGAGTCTGCAGAGCCCCGCCCCCAGCCCCTCTACCCCTCCCCAAGTGCTGTGTACTGTAGTGATGATGGAGGAGTCTGCAGAGCCCCGCCCCCAGCCTCTCTACCCCTCCCCAAGTGCTGTGTACTGCAGTGATGCTGGAGGAGTCTGCAGAGCCCCGCCCCCAGCCCCTCTACCCCTCCCCAAGTGCTGTGTACTGCAGTGATGCTGGAGGAGTCTGCAGAGCCCCGCCCCCAGCCCCTCTACCCCTCCCCAAGTGCTGTGTACTGTAGTGATGCTGGAGGCGTCTGCAGAGCCCCGCCCCCAACCTCTCTACCCCTCCCCAAGTGCTGTGTACTGCAGTGATGCTGGAGGAGTCTGCAGAGCCCCGCCCGCAGCCTCTCTACCCCTCCCCAAGTGCTGTGTACTGTAGTGATGCTTGAGGAGTCTGCACTCTGCTGAGCCCCGCCCTCGGCCTCTTCACCCCTCCCCAAGTGCTGTGTGCTGTAGTGATGCTGGAGGAGTCTGCAGAGCCCCGCCCCCAACCTCTCTACCCCTCCCCAAGTGCTGTGTACTGTAGTGATGCTGGAGAAGTCTGCAGAGCCCCGCCCCTAACCTCTCTACCCCTCCCCAAGTGCTGTGTACTGTAGTGATGCTGGAGGAGTCTGCAGAGCCCCGCCCCCAGCATCTCTACCCCTCACCAAGAGCTGTGTACTGTAGTGATGCTGGAGGAGTCTGCACTCTGCAGAGCCCCGCCCCCGGCCTCTCCACCCCTCCCCAAGTGCTGTGTACTGTAGTGATGCTGGAGGAGTCTGCACTCTGCAGATCCCCGCCCCCAGCCTCTCCACCCCTCCCCAAGTGCTGTGTGCTGTAGTGATGCTGGAGGAGTCTGCAGAGCCCCGCCCCCAACCTCTCTACCCCTCCCCAAGTGCTCTGTACTGTAATGATGCTGGAGAAGTCTGCAAAGCCAGTTCTGCTCCATCAGAGGTGGACAGAGTGAGTGTAATAAGCTGAGGCTGGGAGCACACAACCGTCTGTCGGTTTTCTGTATGCGTTTTCTGCACTGTAATAGATAGCGGAGATACCGCCGCAGAGACAAGCGGCATGGCGGCTATTTCCGCGTACCAGCCGGCGGCCTCTGCCGCGCGGTTACATGCTGGTGCTTTGCCTGGTCCTTCTATTGCACATAGATTGAGGGCTACGCACGCGCGCCAAGCGACAGGACCTTTATGCGAATAGAAGGGGGGTCAGCTGATCTGTCTAGTCAGCTGACTCCAACGGTCCTTTGGATTGGCTGAGTGATGAGGGCGGCGCTGCGGAGCATTTCTGTATATATACTACTGGTCTGTCAGTTGCTCTATGTCTGCTGTTGCGAATGCTATCGTGTTAGCGTTCAGACCCTAGTCAGATCCCAAAGTGTGCTAGAACCAGCTGGAGCTGGGGATCCACACTTAGCCAAATTCTGTTGATAGCTTAAAGTACTAATTGCATTGTATTATCTGTTATGACCTTCTGCTTCCTTTGACTATTCTCCTGCTCGTTGATTCTGTACCTTTGCTCATCTGATTCCTGTTGCCGACTCTGCTTGAACGTGACATTGAATCAGCCTTCTGTCTTTGTACTTTATCTGTCCGTACGTTGCCAACCCAGCTTGTCTGACCCTCCTGTCCTCATCAGTGGGCCTAGCCACTGGTGAGGGATCTGTAGAGTTTTCACCTGCTCCTCAGGTGAAACTCAGCTGCAGCATTGCCTGTAACACCTGCTCCTCAGGTGTCCACTAGCTGCAGTATAGTCTGAATCGCCTGCTCCTCAGGTGATCATCCTGTGCAGAACTATCTGTAACACCTGCTCCTCAGGTGTTCAAAAGTTGCAGTATAGTCTGAATCACCTGCTCCTCAGGTGATCATCCTTTGTAGCTCCAGCAGTGGTCCCCGCTCCTCAGGCGTCCACTGACTGCAGTACCATCTGAATCACCTGCTCCTCAGATGATCATTGACTGCAGTACTGTCTGAATCACCCGCTCCTCGGGAGATCTCCTCTTCCTCATTACTGTTGCACCAAACACTATCTCACATTGGTTGTCCCGTGTCTAGCTATACTAGTATTATTGGTGATACTGCAGATCACCAATAATCAGAAAATCTGTTTTGCTGACCCCAATCGTTACATGCACACTATCTGTGTCTGTATGTGTGAAAACATGCACGTTTATCACAGAAGCTAATGTAACTGATAGAGAAAATGCATCCAGTGTTTCACTGCTGTCTGTTTTTATCTGCATGGGGGAAACACATCCAAGTGTGCACTAGCCAATGGAAAAAAAATGGTTCTCAGTTTACCTGTGCAGAAAGCGAGGGGAATTGGGGGGGCATCCAAAGCTTTGCAGGGGGGCCCAGTGATTTCTAGTTACGCTCCTGCGCAGATCCCCGTGCTGCCACAAGGATGCCGGCCTCCCCCGTAAATAAATGTAAAATAGAACGTTTAAGTTACATAAAGAAAAAAAAAATAGCTTGAAAGAGGTTTGTTTTAATAACATCATACCTTTTGGCTAAATACATTTTCGAATGGTTAAAATTTAAAGCGGAACTAAGAGGTGTTAAAAAACTAAACATTTCTCTTACCTATGGCTTCTGCCAGCCTTCTGCAGCCGACCTGTGCCCGTGTGACATACCGATCCTCCGGTTCCCCGCTGCGGCTCACTGTTTTTTCTCGTAGTGAAAACCGACTTCTAAGTTGACCTCCACTGCGCCCTAGCCACGCATATCCTGGTATGTATCCCGTGGCCAGGACCATCCTGAGCAGGCGCAGTACGAGGAAAGCTCTACTGCGCCGGGAGCTTGAACGAGTATGCACCTGGCCATGGCCGCGCAGGCGCAGTGGATACCCAATGCACAAAGTGAAAGTAAGCCGCAGCGTGGGAACGGAAGATCCGTATGTCACAGCGTGGGCACAGGTCAGCTGCAGGGGGCTGGCAGAAGCCCCAGGTAAGTGAAACGCTTATTTTTTCAACACCTTTCAGTTTCCCAGATAAAATCATCATCAAATGATATGCAAACATTCGGCCACTAGGTGGCACTATTGTTTAAACAATAATCACTGTGGCAGCAATATGTATATTGGAAAGTTTAACAAGGCATTTGCAAGTTTCAACCCACTATAAGCCTGAAACATCGCCTACAATGCATCACTATACAGCGGTGTTAGTGGACTATGCAAATCATTCCGTTATGTCCTTGTAAAAGTGGTCATTAACAATACAATTTTCCAGACTATCGATTGGAAGCAATTGTTCAGGCCCACTGATAGAAGGAAATCTGCCATGCAATTTAGATTGATGGAATCGATCCATTGATCAGATAAGTGGGCAAAATGTAGCGTTATATTGACTGGCTTCCCATAATTCCCTGCAGAAAGGGACAGCGACAGTCAGGGCAATCCACTAATCAGACAGCATTGCACTGCACAATTCTGTTATTCCCATTATATGTGAAGACTGTACTGCTGCGCAAAGTATATGTAATAGAAGATCTTACTCTAACCATAGTCTACCACGTGGACCACACCTTCCAACTTTTTCAGATTAGAAAGAGAGACACTTAAAGTTAATCTGAAGTGAAAATAAACTTATGATATAATGATCTGTATGTGTAGTACATCCAGGAAATAATACATTGGGAGCAGAGATAGGAGTCTAATATTTTTTCCAGTACAGGAAGAGTTAAGAAACTACAGTTGTTATCTATGCAAAAGAGCGATTGAGCTCCACGACTTTCAAAGCCGCAGAGAGCTCTGTCTTCTGAAGCTTGTTATCTCAACTGTCACTGTGTTTTGTTTTGTTTCTGCAGAGTAAAGTTCAAAAGCTCACTAGCCTGCTCTGTGAAATCATTTAGAATGCTGAGTAGTGTGTAAATTGAAAATATTATAGAATGATGCAATGTTATAGAAAAAACACTATATAACTGAAAATAAAAATATGAGACTATTTTCTTTGCTACTAATGTTCTAGTAATTATCCGTACTACACATACAATTCATTATGTCATTTTTTTTCGCTTCAGTATTATTTTAAGCCCAGTGGCGTAGCTGAGGAGCTTGGGGCCCCGGTGCGAGTATTACATGGGGCCCCGTGCACTCTTTTGATATGAAGCCCCCAAACCTACTAAGTCCAGTGTTAGTGAGATGTAATCAGAATAAGGAAACAATTAGTCAAGGATTACTACTATTCAATGCACATAGAGGTGTTCATTACCAGTATAGCATTAATGAAATGCTAATAAGATGGATGGAGGAAGGACCCTAGTGGGCCCCTCTGACCCAAGGGCCCCGGTGCAGTTGCTTCCTCTGCATCCCCTATTGCTTCGCCACTGCTTAAGCCACACAACTATTAGTGTTCTATTTGACTTGGTAGTTAGTAACAATACTATTTGCTCACATACTAACTAGACTAAGCTGCAAAATAATATCAAAGCAGGTGTGATTGCATGGTGTATGGGGCAGAGTTAGATATCTATTAAGGTGGCCACACACCATACAATTTTTAAAATATCTGTTCAATTTAAGAATTGCAATCAATTTTTCTGACTGATTGTAACATTTCAAAAATATGACCAATGTACCACACACCTATGTTCAATGTTTCCCCAATTATAATAAAAATGATTGGAAACTCTGAGAAAATTGCTAAGGTGTGTATATTAATAAATTGACAATCTAACACACACCATACAATCTTTAGAAAAATTGAAGAAAAATTTCCAGCATTCCAGATCGATAAAAATCGGAAAAAAAACGGGAAATCCGATCTGATTTTTCAGTCGAATAAAAAAAAAAAAGCTTTTGATTTTTTGGGGAGATCCGATCATATTTATCGAAAAGCTGTAAAATCGTATCATTTTATTGTATCTTGTGTGGCCACCTTTAGAGATGGTCATTGAGTTGTGAATATTTATTTTGTATTTCTATAGCACCAACATCTTCTGCAGCACTTTACAGAGTACATAGTCATGTCACTGACTGTCCTCAGAGGAGCTCACAATCTAATCCTACCATAGTCATAGTTTAATGTCCTACCATATTATTATCATTATGTATTTATATAGCACTGACATCTCCTGCAGCACTTTACAGAGCACATAGTCATGTCACTGACTGTCCTCAGAGGAACTCACACTCTAATCCCTATCATAGTCATAGTCTAATGTCCTACCATATTATTATTATGTATTTATATAGCACTGACATCTTCTGCAGCACATTACAGAATACATAGTCATGTCACTGACTGTCCTCAGAGGAGCTCACAATCTAATCCTACCATAGTCATAGTCTAATGTCCTACCATATTATTAATATTATTATGTATTTATATAGCACTGACATCTTCTGCAGCACTTTACAGAGCACATAGTCATGTCACTGACTGTCCTCAGAGGAGCTCACAACCTAATCCCATCATAGTCATAGTCTAATGTCCTACCATATTATTAATATTATTATGTATTTATATAGCACTGACATCTTCTGCAGCACATTACAGAGTACATAGCCATGTCACAGACTGTCCTCAGAGGAGCTTGCCTTCACACCGCAGCAGCCATCAGTGTCACTTATTTCCTAGCTCATCTCCAGTGTTGAAGCTTCCTCTTCCCCTCTGTCTCCAATGCTGCTCAAGTCCATAGCCGCCCGCCACAATGCAAACATGCACAGAGAGCATGGTGGCCGCTGCACAGGCAGCTGGCAGCAGAGTACTGTGGTTAGGCGCTCACCTGATCTCCCTGCATTGCAGCATTTGCAAGCTTGCAGCAGTTTAGCCTGCTGCTTTGGTGCCCTTGCTCCTGTGGTGCCCTAGGCCATGGTCTAGGAGGCCTTGCCCTAAATCCGGCCCTGGTCATAGTCTAATGTCCTACCATATTATTATGTATTTATATAGCACTGACATCTTCTGCAGCACTTTACAGAGTACATAGTCATGTCACTTACTGTCCTCAGAGGAGCTCACAATCTAATCCTACCATACGTATAGTCTAATGTCCTACCATATTATTATTATGTATTTATATAGCACTGACATCTTCTGCAGCACATTAGAGTACATAGTCATGTCACTGACTGTCCTCAGAGAAGCACATAATCTAATCCCTACCATAGTCATAGTCTAATGTCCTACCATATTATTATTATTATTATTATGTATTTATATAGCACTGACATCTTCTGCAGCACTTTACAGAGTACATAGTCATGTCACTGACTGTCCTCAGAGGAGTTCACAATCTAATCCTACCATAGTCATAGCCTAATGCCCTACCATATTATTATTATGTATTTATACAGCACTGACATCTTCTGCAGCACATTACAGAGTACATAGCCATGTCACAGACTGTCCTCAGAGGAGCTCACAATATAATCCTACCCTAGTCATAGTCTAATGTCCTACCATATTATTATTATGTATTTATATAGCACTGACATCTTCTGCAGCACATTAGAGTACATAGTCATGTCACTGACTATCCTCAGAGGAGCTCATAATCTAATCCTACCATATTATTATTATGACATCCAAAACGATCCAGCACCGCTCTTTTATCAGAAAATTGCTTTATTGGGTCTTACAGAATATACATTAAAAGCTGCATAGTGGCTACGGTCCACCGTTTCAGACCTCCATGGTCCTTGTTCCTGCCACACAGCCAACTGTGCAAATGCAGATTCACAGCTTCTATAGTCTCACATAAAAGCATGGTCCCCAATCACAATCAGCATGTAAATGACTGGACCTGATGGGGAACTGCAGGGACTGACCTCACAGGGTCACCCCCCCCCCACACTCCATTGGTCAAACAAGAATGATGTCCCATTCACAAAGTAAACAGACATAATCAATATCTTATACCTGATCAGGGATGGTAACCAGACATCTAAAAGATCCCAAAGCGGGGAAAGGAGGCCCCAGAGTCCAAGGGTATATTCAAAATATCCCCATCCACACTATGATGGGCAAAAAAGCAAAATTATCAATGCAAAAGCGCCGCCCGCCGTCACCATGGCAACAAAAAGTCACATGACCGTTAGACCAACGGAATGACGTATACAGCGCTGTCCTGACGCTCTGCCGCCACTGTGATGCGGAAAACCAGCCGCAATGTACGCGGAAAAACACGCGGAAATGATGCAAACAAAAATCAGCAATACCATAGGACTCACAGGATATCCACATCCCCCTTAATAAAACAACACCCCTCTACCCTCAAAAATGCCAAAAGGAAAGGGATTAATCTAGCAGGCTAAGGAAAAAGGCCCCTAAGGGACAATATCCCACCCCAACACACAAGGCACAGAACATTATGACAGGCATCACCAAATGAAATTAAGATCATATTCTCTGTTTAATCCCCCTGTCCAGTAGTCCCAAATTCCCTAATCCAATGAGCCTCCCTCTTTAACAATTCTCTACCCCTATCACCCCTAAACTCCCGAGGCACCCCATCCAAAACTTGAACTCGGAGTTGACTTACATCATGACGGAATTGAGTAAAATGCTCAGATACCGCGTGATCCAAACTCTTACCCCTAATAGTGGTCTTGTGAGCAGATATACGCTTTTTGAGTTCTTAAGTGGTCTTTCCCACGTAACAGCTGCCACAGGGACATTTTAGCATATAGACTACATAGCGTGAACAACAAGAAAAACGTCCTCTAATAGTATAACGCTTTCCCGAAGTGGGATGGGCGAAATAATCACCCTTTATAATGCTATGGCACATGTGGCAGCTGAGACATGGAAAAGTACCGCACAATCGTGGAAACTTAGACTTAGGGCCAACATCAGAATGAACTAATTTGGTTTTCAAAGATGGAGCTCTCCTAAAGGAAAAAAGTGGGGGCTATTTTTCGTTCGAGGGCCGTTTTTTCCTACAGCGACATGGTACCGCAATGGGGTCGATAGTGGCCCCGTCCTATGCGAAGAACCCTGCCATTAACAGTGAAGAAGGGCTGCAGTTTACAATTTCCCAGAAAATCTGTTTTTAACTCCACCCACTTTTTGTAACCTTGACACACAGTCACTACTCAATGACCAAGTTTGTGAGCTTTTGGGTTCCTGGCATCAAAATTGTGCCAATGGAAGCAGTTTATCCAGCAAAGAAATCTGGCTGTTTTTGGCTCCGCCCCTTTACTGAATTTGAACCCCAAACACCAACTGTAGCAGATTTGAGGCCTCTGCTATTAACAGTGTGAGAATGGCTGCAGTTTCAATATTCCCCTTGAAAATCAATAGGTGAATTTTGATTGGCTCTTGTAGGCTCCACCTACTTTTCTGAATATTAAAGTTTGAGAACCCTGCCATTAACAGTGTAAGAAAAGCTGCAGTTTACATTTCCCCATGTAAAAAGTTAGTTGTTTTTGGCTCTGCCCACTATTTCTAATCTTGACATACAGTCACTTAATGACCAAGTTTATGAGCTTTGGGGTCTTTGCCATCAATAAGTTGAATTTTACCATTGAAATGAAACAAATCTGATTGGCTGTTTTGGCCCGCTCCCTTCAGAATTTAAACCCCAGTCTCCCAGGGACTGACTGTAGCATATGTTAGGCCTCTGCCATTAAGAGTGAATGGCAGCAATGTAAATATTCCCCTTGAAAATCAAAAGGTGAATTTTGATTGGCTACTGTAGGCTCCACCCACTTTTCTGAATATTAGTCCCAGTCACCCAGTGGCCAACTGTGTCATGTTTGAGAATCCTGCCAATAACAGAATGGCTGAACTCAATCTAACAAATCTGATTGGCTGTTTGTGGCTCCACCCCTTGAATTTGGATCCCAGTCACCCAATGACTGACTGTATCAGGTTTGAGGCCTCTGCCACTAACAGTGTAAGAATGGTAGCAATGTGAATATTCCCCTTGAAAATCAATAGGTACATTTTGATTGGCTGTTGTAGGCTCCACCCACATTCCTGAATATTCATCCCAGTCACCCAGTGGCCAATTGTGTAAAGTTTGGGAACCCTGCAATGTAAAAAATGAAGTTGTTGGCACCGCCCACTTTTTCTAACCTTGACATACAGTCACTCAAGTATCAAGTTTATCAGCTTTGGGGTCCTTGGTATCAATACTTTGTATATTTTACATAGTTACATAGTTACATAGTTATTTTGGTTGAAAAAAAGACATACGTCCATCGAGTTCAACCAGTATAAAGTACAACACCAGCCTGCTCCCTCACATATCCCTGTTGATTCAGAGGAAGGGGAAAAAACCCTTACAAGGCATGGTCCAATTAGCCCCTAAAGGGAAAAATTCCTTCCCGACTCCAGATGGCAATCAGATAAAATCCCTGGATCAACATCATTAGGCATTACCTAGTAATTGTGGCCATGGATGTCTTTCAACGCAAGGAAAGCATCTAAGCCCCCTTTAAATGCAGGTATAGAGTTTGCCATAACGACTTCCTGTGGCAATGCATTCCACATCTTAATCACTCTAACTGTAAAGAACCCTTTCCTAAATAAATGGCTAAAACGTTTTTCCTCCATGCGCAGATCATGTCCTCTAGTCCTTTGAGAAGGCCTAGGGACAAAAAGCTCATCCGCCAAGCTATTATATTGCCCTCTGATGTATTTATACATGTTAATTAGATCTCCTCTAAGGCGTCTTTTCTCTAGACTAAATAAACCCAGTTTATCTAACCTTTCTTGATAAGTGAGACCTTCCATCCCACGTATCAATTTTGTTGCTCGTCTCTGCACCTGCTCTAAAACTGCAATATCTTTTTTGTAATGTGGTGCCCAGAACTGAATTCCATATTCCAGATGTGGCCTTACTAGAGAGTTAAACAGGGGCAATTTTATGCTAGCATCTCGAGTTTTTATTTCCCTTTTAATGCATCCCAAAATTTTGTTAGCTTTAGCTGCAGTTGCTTGGCATTGAGTACGATTATTTAACTTGTTGTCAATGAGTACTCCTAAGTCCTTCTCCAAGTTTGATGTCCCCAACTGTATCCCATTTATTTTGTATGGTGCTAGACCATTAGTACGTCCAAAATGCATGACCTTACATTTGTCAACATTGAATTTCATCTGCCATGTATGTGCCCATACAGCCATCCTATCCAGATCCTGCTGCAATATGACACTATCTTCCTGAGAGTTGATGATTCTGCACAATTTTGTATCATCTGCAAAAATAGCAACATTGCTCACTACTGCATCTACTAGGTCATTAATAAATAAATTGAAGAGCACTGGACCCAGAACAGACCCCTGTGGGACCCCACTGCTAACAGTCTCCCATTTTGAGTACGATCCATTGACCACAACTCTTTGTTTTCTGTCCATTAGCCAGTTCCCTATCCATGAACACAGACTCTTCCCCAGTCCTTGCATCCTCAACTTTTGCACCAGACTTTTGTGGGGAACAGTGTTGAAGGCCTTTGCAAAGTCCAAGTATATCACATCTACAGCATTCCCAATATCCATATTAGCATTCACTACCTCATAAAAGCTGAGCATGTTAGTCAAACAGGACCTGTCTTTAGTAAACCCATGTTGATGCTGAGAAATAAGATTATTTTCTACTATGAAGTCATGTATAGTATCTCTTAGTAACCCCTCAAATAGTTTGCATACAACTGATGTTAAGCTTACAGGTCTATAATTTCCTGGATCAGATTTTTTGCCCTTCTTAAATAATGGGAAAACGTGGGCTGTACGCCAATCCACTGGGACTCTGCCAGTTGCAAGAGAGTCACAAAAGATATTATAAAGGGGTTTATCTATAACTGAACTTAATTCCCTTAGGACCCGAGGATGCATGCCACCTGGGCCAGGTGCCTTGTCTATTTTTAATTTATTTACTCTTGCCTTCACTTCTTCCTGCGTTAAGTATTTAATATTACAGTTAGAAGATTGAGACTCTTCCGCCTCTGTAGTTTGCAACAGTGCTGTTTCTTTTGTGAAGACAGAAGCAAAGAAAGCATTTAATAACTCTGCCTTACCTTGGTCATCCACCATTGAGTTCCCACCCTCATCGTTTAGGAGTCCTATACAGTCAACCTTTCTTTTTTTAGAGTTAATGTACTTGTAAAACTTTTTTGGGTTAGATTTGATATCCTTAGCGATTTGTTTTTCAGCTTCAATCTTTGCCTGCCTAATTTCTTTTTTACAATTTTTATTGCACTCCTTATAATTGCTTAGTGCAGCCTCGGTCCCCTCCTGTTTTAAGACCTTATAGGCATTCTTTTTCCTCTTCATTTTATCTTTAACCTTTCTATTCATCCATAGAGGCCTTTTTTTTATTCCTAGACATTTTTTTTTTCATATGGGATATACATACTACAGTATTGATTGAGTATAAGTTTAAAAGCTTGCCATTTCCCTTCAGTGTCTTCCCCTTGTAGTACATTATCCCAGTTCACCAAACTTAGTGCCCGCCTAATTTGATTGAACTTTGCTTTTCTAAAATTCATAGTTTTAGTGGTCCCGCTGCCCCGTGGCCTATCAGTCACCAGATCAAACGTTATCATGTTGTGATCACTATTTCCCAAATGTTCTTGAACCTGCACATTTGATACATTATCTGGTCTATTAGAAATGATCAGATCCAGTAACGCATTCCCCCTAGTTGGTTCAGTTACCATTTGAGTCAAGTAATTGTCCTGTAGTGCTGCCAGAAATCTGCTGCTTTTACCAGAATGGGTAGCCTCAATACTCCAGTCAATGTCTGGAAAGTTGAAGTCGCCCATAATTATGACCTCATTTTTACCTGCAGCTTTTTCAATCTGCTGTAGTAATCGCAGTTCTGCAGCTTCATTAATAAGAGGTGTCCTGTAGCATACCCCAATAAGCAATTGGCAACTTTTATTTCCACCATGAATATTTACCCAAACGGACTCCACATCTTCGCAATCTTCCTCCATCTCATCGTTGAGGACAGCTGTAAGAGAATTCTTAACAAAGAGACAAACCCCTCCACCTTTTTTCCCTGTTCTATCCCTCCTAAACACATTGTATCCTTTTAAATTAGCTATCCAGTCATGGCTTTCATCCATCTATGTCTCGGTTATTCCCACAATGTCATAGCCTTTGTCATTCAGAATGAACTCTAGTTCGTCTATTTTATTTGCAAGGCTCCGAGCATTGGTTACCATGCACTTTATATTTTTACCACCACATTTACCAATTTTGTTTACATGAAATGGGCTACTTGAATTTTTACCAACCTCCTTAATCTTTACACTGTCCCCACCCCCCTCTCCACCCTCCATAATGATAGGTTCCCACTGTCTTTTTACCTCATCTTGTCTACGTATTGAGACTTTATCCTCCCGCCTCCCCCCAGATCCTAGTTTAAAATCTCCTCCAACCGTTTAGCCATCTTCTCCCCCAATGCAGCTGCACCCTCCCCATTAAGGTGCAGCCCATCCCTGCTGTAGAACCTGTAGCCGACTGCAAAGTCTGCCCAGTTCTCCAGGAACCCAAACCCTTCCTTCCTACACCAATTTCTCAGCCACTTATTTAACTCCCTAAGCTCCCTCTGTCTCTCAGATGTAGCACGTGGCACTGGTAGTATTTCAGAAAACACCACCTTGGAGGTCCTTGCTTTAAGTTTATCTCCAAGTACCTGAAAATCATTTTTGAGGACCTTCCATCTCCCACTAACTTTGTCATTGGTGCCAATGTGTTTGAGAGCCCTGCCATTAACAGTGTAAGAATGGCTGCAGTTTATATTTTCCCAGTAAACGTTGTTTTGGCTCCGGCCACTTTTTGCAACCTTGACACACAGTCACTCAATGACCAAGTTTGTGAGCTGTCAGGTTCCTGGCATCAAAAATGTGTGAATGGAAGCAGTTTATCCACCAAGGAAATCTGATTGGCTGTATGTGGCCCCCAGTCACCCAATGACCGACTGTAGCAAGTTTGAAGCCTCTGCCATTAAAAGTGTAAGAATAGCAGCAGTTTAAATATTCCCCTTGAAAATCAATAGGTGAATTTTGATTGGCTGTTGTAGGCTCCACCCATTTTCTTGAATCTTAATCTCATTCACCCAGTGACCAAGTGTGGCAAGTTTGAGAACCCTGCGATTAACAGTCTAAGAATGGCTGCAGTTTACATTTTCCCATTTAAAATGAATGGCTGAAATTTGATTGGCTGTTTTATGCTCCGCCCACTTTTCCAGGAATTGTAACCTCGGTCACCAAGTGACCAACTGTGCCATGTGTGGGGACTCTGGCTTGATTACTGTGAGAATGGCAGCCTTTTACATTTTTTCCATTGACTTGAATGGGTGGAATCTGATTTGCTGTTTGTAGCTCCGCCCAGGTGTGCAGGGGGGCTGCGAGACCCCCAGAACATATCATCCCAGGTAGTAAGGGATCGGTGTATCAAGTTTCGTTCAAATCGGTCAAGCCGTTTTCGCGTGATCGCGGCACATACACACATACATACACACACACACACACATATACATACGATTTTATATATATACTAGCTGATTGCCCGGCGTTGCCCGGGTATGTATTTGGCTGGTGTTGGCTCTGCCTACTTTTTTTAACCCTAACACACAATTACTCAATGACCGAGTTTGTGAGCTTTTCGGTCTGTGGTATCAATAATCTGCATTGAAATGAAACAAATCTGATTGGCTGTGTGTGGCTCCACCCCCTTTTCCTGAATTTGAACCCCAGTCACCCAATGACCAACTGTACCAGGTTTGAGGCCTGTGCCATTAACAGTGCAAGAATGGCAGCAATTGAATATTCCCCTTGAAAAGCAACAGGTGAAGTTTGATTCACTTTTGTACGCTCCACCCACTTTTCTGAATATTAATCCCAGTCACCCAGCGACCAACTGTGCAAAGTTTAAAAACCCTGCCATTAACAGAATGGCTGCAGTTTACATTTTCCCAGTGAAATTTGTATTTGTCTCCACCCACTGATGACCCGGCGTTGCCCGGGCATGTATTTGACTGGTGTTGGCTCCGCCCACTTTCTAACCCTAACGCGCAAACACTCAATGACCAAGTTTGTGAGCTTTGGGGTCCTTGGCATCATTAATTTGTATATTCCCATAGAAATTAAACAAATCAGATAGGCTGTTAGTGGCTCCGCCCCTCTCCAGCATTTGAATCCCAGTCACCCAATGACCAACTGTAGCAGGTTTGAGGCATCTGTTATTAACAGTGTAAAAATGGCAGCAATGTAAATATTCCACTTGAAAATCAACAGGTGAATTTTGATTGGCTATTATAAGCTCCACCCACTCTCCTGAATATTAATCTCAGTCACTCAGTGACCATCTGGGCAAAGATTGGGAACCCTGAAATAAACAGTGTAAGAAGGGCTGCAGTTTACACTTTCCCAGTGAAATTTGTTTTTGGCTCCGCCCACTTTTTGTAACCTGGACACAAAGTCACTACTTAATGCCCAAGTTTGTGAGTTTTGGGGTCCTTGGCATCAATAATTTGTATTTTCCCATGAAATGAAACAAATCTGATTCACTGTTTGTGGCTCTGTCCCCTTTTCTGAATTTGAACCTCAGTGACCCAATGACCAACTGTACCAGGTTTGAGGCTTGTGCCATTAACAGTGCAAGAATAGCAGCAATTTTAATATTCTCCTTGAAAAGTGACATGTGATTTTTAATTGGCATTTTTAGGCTCCACCCATTTTTCTGAATATTAATGCCAGTCACCCAGTAACCAGCTATGCTAAGTTTGAGAACCCTGCCATTAACAGTGAAGAAGGGCTGCAGTTTACAATTTCCCAGAAAAATCTGTTTTTAACTTCACCCACTTTTTGTAACCTTGACACACAGTCACTACTCAGTGACTAAGTTTGTGAGCTTTTGGGTTCCTGGCATCAAAATTGTGCTAATGGAAGCAGTTTATCCAGCAAAGAAATCTGGCTTTTTTTGGCTCCGCCCCTTTACTGAATTTGAACCCCAAACACTTAACGACCGACTGTAGCAGGTTTGAGGCCTCTGCTATTAACAGTGTGAGAATGGCTGCAGTTTCAGTATTCCCCTTGAAAATTAATAGGTGAATTTTGATTGGCTCTTTTAGACTCCACCTACTTTTCCGAATATTAATCCTAGTCACCCAGTGACCAACTGTGTGAAGTTTGAGAACCCTGCCATTAACAGTGTAAGAAAAGCTGCAGTTTACATCTCCCCATGTAAAAAGTTAGTTGTTTTTGGCCCCGCCCACTATTTCTAATTTTGACATACAGTCACTTAATAACGAAGTTTATGAGCTTTGGGGTCTTTGGCATCAATAAGTTGCATTTTACCATTGAAATTAAATACATCTGATTGGCTGTTTTTGGCTTGCTCCCTTCAGAATTTAAACCCCAGTCTCCCAGTGACTGACTGTAGCAGATGTTAGGCCTCTGCCATTAAGAGTGTATGAATGGCAGCAATGTAAATATTCCCCTTGAAAATCAAAAGGTGAATTTTGATTGGCTGCTGTAGGCTCCACCCACTTTTCTGAATATTAGTCCCAGTCACCCAGTGGCCAACTGTGTCACGTTTGAGAACCCAGCCAATAACAGAATGGCTGAAATCAATCTAACAAATCTGATTGGCTGTTTGTGGCTCCACCCCTTTAGTGAATTTGGACCCCAGTCACCCAATGACTGACTGTATCAGGTTTGAGGCCTCTGCCACTAACAGTGTAAGAATGGTAGCAATGTGAATATTCCCCTTGAAAATCAATAGGTACATTTTGATTGGCTGTTGTAGGCTCCACCCACAATTCTGAATATTCATCCCAGTCACCCAGTGGCCAATTGTGTAACGTTTGGGAACCCTGCAATGTAAAAAATGAAGTTGTTGGCACCGCCCACTTTTTCTAACCTTGACATACAGTCACTCAATTATCAAGTTTATCAGCTTTGGGGTCCTTGGTATCAATACTTTGTATATTCCCATTGAAAAATAAACAAATCTGGCTGTTTGTGGCTCTGCCCCCTTCCTGAATTTGGACCCTAGTCACCCAGTGGCCGACTGTACCAGGTTTGAGGCATCTGCTTTTACCAGTATAAGAGAATGTTAGCAGGTGAAATATTCCCTTTGAAAATCAAAAGCTGAATTTTTATTGGCTGTTGTAGGCTCCACCCACCTTCTAAAATCTTAATCTGTCACCCAATGACCAACTGTGCAAAGTTTGAGAACCCTGCCATTAACGGTGTAAGAATGGCTGCAGTTTATATTTTCCCAGTAAAAGTTGTTTTGGCTCCGCCCACTTTTTGTAACCTGGACACACAGTCACGCAATGATCAAGTTTGTGAGCTTTCAGGTTCCTGGCATCAAAAATGTGTGAATGGAAGCAGTTTATCCACCAAGGAAATCTGATTGGCTGTATGTGGCCCCGCCCCTTTAGTGCATTTGGACCCCAATCACCCAATGACCGACTGTAGCAAGTTTGAAGCCTCTGCCATTAAAAGTGTAAGAATGGCAGCAGTTTAAATATTTCCCTTGAAAATCAACAGGTGAATTTTGATTGGCTGTTGTAGGCTCCACCCACTTTCTTGAATCTTAATCGCATTCACCCAGTGACCAAGTGTGGCAAGTTTGAGAACTCTGCGATTAACAGTCTAAGAATGGCTGCAGTTTACATTTTCCCATTTAAAATGAATGGCTGAAATTTGATTGGCTGTTTTATGCTCCGCCCACTTTTCCTGGATTTGTAACCTCGGTCACCAAGTGACCAACTGTGCCATGTGTGGGGACTCTGGCTTGATTACTGTGAGAATGGCAGCCTTTTACATTTTTTCCATTGACTTGAATGGGTGGAATCTGATTTGCTGTTTGTAGCTCCGCCCAGGTGTGCAGGGGGGCCGCAAGACCCCCAGAACATATCATCCCAGGTAGTAAGGGATCTGTGTACCAAGTTTCATTCAAATCGGTCAAGCCGTTTTCGCGTGATCGCGGCACATACACACACACACACATACATACATACATCCGATTTTATATATATAGATAGATTTATACAGCATCAGTGGAGCTCACAATCTAACCCCTGCCATACACCCACATTCCTATCATAGTCTTTGAACAATTTTTGGGGAAGCCAGTTAACTTATCTGTATGGTTTTGGGATCTGGAAGGAAACCAGAGTGCCCGGAGGAGACCCATGCAAACGCAGGCCAGGATTCGGATAGTGATGTCCATTTGCATTGAAAGCAAGCAGCAGTCAGAATACTAGTTTTGTTTATAAGCTGACATCAGATTGGTTGCAGTGGGCGAGCTGTATCACGTCTGCTCCAGTCTTGAGTTCTCAGCAGTGAGGACAGGGGCGTAACTAGACATCACTGGGCCCCCCTGCGAAACTTTGGATGGGGCCACCCCTACCTCCCTTGCTTTCTGCACAGGAAAACTGAGGACCAATGTGTTTTCCCCATGCAGATAAAAACACTTAGACTTAAAGGAAACGTCAGGCAATCTATGCTACCCCCAGATCTACTTACCCAGGGCTTCCTCCAGCCCCTTGCAGCCGACAAGTCCCTTGTTGCAGCTCTGCTCCCAGTACATACACACACACAGCCGTATTATTTTACTACATGAGAGCACATGCTATATGGAGGAACAACAATGACATGCTGAACATAAGATATAGTATCAATGTAACTTTGGCAAAACATTCAGAATGTCACTGATTGATACTGTTATTACGGGATGTTGGACTCAGTATGAGACAACAAGGTCTCAATGAGGCACTGATAGTGTTGGGCGAACACCTGGATGTTCGGGTTCGCGAACGTTCGCCGAACATGGCCGCGATGTTCGGGTGTTCGCGCCGAACTCCGAACATAATGGAAGTCAATGGGGACCCGAACTTTCGTGCTTTGTGAAGCTTCCTTACATGCTACATACCCCAAATTTGCAGGGTATGTGCACCTTGGGAGTGGGTACAAGAGGGAAAAAAATATTTGAAAAAGAGCTTATAGTTTTTGAGAAAATTGATTGTAAATTTTCAAAGGAAAAAATGTCTTTTGAATGCGGAAAATGTCATGTTTCTTTGCACAGGTAACATGCTTTTTGTCACCATGCAGTCATAAATGTAATACAGATAAGAGGTTCCAGGAAAAGGGACCGGTAACGCTAACCCAGCAGCAGCACACGTGATGGAACAGGAGGAGGGCGGCGCAGGAGGAGAAGGCCACGCTTTGAGACACAACAACCCAGGCCTTGCATGAGGACAAGAAGCGTGCGGATAGCAATGCATTTTGTCACCATGCAGTCATAAATGTAATACAGATGAGAGGTTCAATAAACAGGGACCGGAAACGCTAACCCATCACAGATGTTCATTGTTCATGTTACTTGGTTGGGGTCCGGGAGTGTTGCGTAGTCGTTTCCAATCCAGGATTGATTCATTTTAATTTGAGTCAGACGGTCTGCATTTTTTGTGGAGAGGCGGATACGCCGATCTGTGACGATGCCTCCGGCAGCACTGAAACAGCGTTCTGACATAACGCTGGCTGCCGGGCAAGCCAGCACCTCTATTGCGTACATTGCCAGTTTGTGCCAGGTGTCTAGCTTCGATACCCAATAGTTGAAGGGTGCAGATGGATTGTTCAACACAGCTACGCCATCTGACATGTAGTCCTTGACCATCTTCTCCAGGCGATCGGTGTTGGAGGTGGATCTGCACGCTTGCTGTTCTGTGGGCTGCTGCATGGATGTCAGAAAATTTTCCCACTCCAAGGACACAGCCGATACCATTCCCTTTTGGGCACTAGCTGCGGCTTGTGTTGTTTGCTGCCCTCCTGGTCGTCCTGGGTTTGCGGAAGTCAGTCTGTCGGCGTACAACTGGCTAGAGGAGGGGGAGGATGTCAATCTCCTCTCTGAAGTCTCCACAAGGGCCTGCTGGTATTCTTCCATTTTGACCTGTCTGACTCTTTCTTCAAGCAGTTTTGGAACATTGTGTTTGTACCGTGGATCCAGAAGGGTATAAACCCAGTAATTGGTGTTGTCCAGAATGCGCACAATGCGTGGGTCGCGTTCAATGCAGTCTAGCATGAATTGAGCCATTTGTGCCAGAGTCCTGCCAGAATCCTCATCATCCTCTTGTGAGCGTTGTGATAGCTGTGATGCATCATAGTCGTCACCTTCTTCCTGGTCTGCTTCTGCTGACCATTCGCGCTGAATTGTGGAAGTCCAACGTGCACCGCTCTGGCCCTCGTCAGTGGTGGCATGAAATTCCTGCTCCAACTCCAGCTGTTCCTCCTCCTCTTCTTCGTCATAGCTGCTGGGGCCAGCGTTTCCTGAGGCAGATGGCCTGTAGTGTTGGGCGAACATCTAGATGTTCGGGTTCGGGCCGAACAGGCCGAACATGGCCGCGATGTTCGGGTGTTCGACCCGAACTCCGAACATAATGGAAGTCAATGGGGACCCGAACTTTTGTGGTTTGTAAAGCCTCCTTACATGCTACATACCCCAAATTTACAGGGTATGTGCACCTTGGGAGTGGGTACAAGAGGAAAAAAAAAATTTGCAAAAAGAGCTTATAGTTTTTGAGAAAATCGATTTTAAAGTTTCAAAGGGAAAACTGTCTTTTAAATGCGGGAAATGTCTGTTTTCTTTGCACAGGTAACATGTTTTTTGTCGGCATGCAGTCATAAATGTAATACATATAAGAGGTTCCAGGAAAAGGGACCGGTAACGCTAACCCAGCAGCAGCACACGTGATGGAACAGGAGGAGGCGCAGGAGGAGAAGGCCACGCTTTGTGAGACACAACAACCCCGGCCTTGCATGAGGGCAAGAAGCGTGCGGATAGCATGCTTTGTACCGCCATGCAGTCATAAATGTAATAAAGATAAGAGGTTCCATAAACAGGGACCGGCAACGCTAACCCAGCAGCAGCAGCAGCAGCAGCAGACGTGATGGAACAGGAGCAGGTGCAGGAGGAGAAGGCCACGCTTTGTGAGACACAACAACCCAGGCCTTGCATGAGGGCAAGAAGCGTGCGGATAGCATGCTTTGTACCGCCATGCAGTCATAAATGTAATAAAGATAAGAGGTTCCATAAACAGGGAGCGGCAACGCTAACCCAGCAGCAGCAGCAGACGTGATGGAACAGGAGCAGGCGCAGGAGGAGAAGGCCACGCTTTTTGAGACGCAACCCAGGCCTTGCATGAGGACAAAAAGCGTGCGGATATAGCAATGCTTTTTGCCGCCATGCAGTCATAAATGTAATACAGATGAGAGGTTCAATAAACAGGGACTGGAAATGCTAACCCAGCAGCAGCAGACGTGATGGAACAGGACTAGGAGCAGGCGCAGGAGGAGAAGGCCAAGCTTTTTGAGACACAACAACACAGGCCTTGCATGAGGACAAAAAGCGTGCGGATATAGCAATGCTTTTTGCCGCCATGCAGTCATAAGTGTAATACAGATGAGAGGTTCAATAAACAGGGACCGGAAACGCTAAACCATCCCAGATGTTCATTGGTCATGTTACTTGGTTGGGGTCCTGGAGTGTTGCGTAGTCGTTTCCAATCCAGGATTGATTCATTTTAATTTGAGTCAGACGGTCTGCATTTTCTGTGGAGAGGCGGATACGCCGATCTGTGACGATGCCTCCGGCAGCACTGAAACAGCGTTCCGACATAACGCTGGCTGCCGGGCAAGCCAGCACCTCTATTGCGTACATTGCCAGTTCGTGCCAGGTGTCTAGCTTCGATACCCAATAGTTGAAGGGTGCAGATGGATTGTTAGACACAGCTACGTCATCTGACATGTAGTCCTTGACCATCTTCTCCAGGCGATCGGTGTTGGAGGTGGATCTGCACGCTTGCTGTTCTGTGGGCTGCTGCTGCATGGGTGTCAGAAAATTTTCCCACTCCAAGGACACTGCCGATACCATTCCCTTTTGGGTACTAGCTGCGGCTTGCGTTGTTTGCTGCCCTCCTGGTCGTCCTGGGTTTGCGGAAGTCAGTCTGTCTGCGTACAACTGGCTAGAGGAGGGGGAGGATGTCAATCTCCTCTCTAAAGTCTCCACAAGGGCCTGCTGGTATTCTTCCATTTTGACCTGTCTGACTCTTTCTTCAAGCAGTTTTGGAACATTGTGTTTGTACCGTGGATCCAGAAGGGTATAAACCCAGTAATTGGTGTTGTCCAGAATGCGCACAATGCGTGGGTCACGTTCAATGCAGTCTAGCATGAATTGAGCCATGTGTGCCAGAGTCCTACCAGAATCCTCATCATCCTCTTGTGAGCGTTGTGATAGTTGTTGTGATGCATCATAGTCGTCACCTTCCTCCTGGTCTGCTTCTGCTGACCATTCGCGTTGAATTGTGGAAGTCCAACGTGCACCGCTCTGGCCCTCGTCAGTGGTGGCATGAAATTCCTGCTCCAACTCCAGCTGTTCCTCCTCCTCTTCTTCGTCATAGCTGCTGGGGCCAGCGTTCCCTGAGGCGGATGGCCTGATGTTGGTACCATCACGCTGATCGTTTTCTCCTTCAGATTCCCCCAGTTGCATCATGACAGCTGTTTCCTTGATTTTTAACATCGACCTCTTCAGTAAACACAGCAGTGGTATGGTAATGCTGACTGAAGAGTTGTCACTGCTCACAAGCAACGTGGATTGCTCAAAATTTTGGAGGACTTGGCAGAGGTCCAACATGTTGGCCCAATCGGATCCACAGAAGCTTGGCAGCTGGCCGGATGCGCCTCGGTACTGCGCCGTCATGTACTGGACCACTGCACTCTTCTGCTCGCAAAAGCGGGCTAGCATGTGCAGCGTAGAATTCCAGCGCGTAGGGACATCACACAGCAAGCGATGGTGGGGGAGATTGAAGCGCTCCTGCATCTTGGCGAGTGCCCCCGAAGCAGTACTGGAAGTTCTACAATGTTTGGCCACTCGACGCACCTTCAACAGAAGATCGGCCACGCCTGGGTATGTCCTCAGGAACCGCTGAACTACTAGGTTCATCACGTGCGCCAGGCAAGGGATGTGTGTCAGCTTAGCCAACCTTAAAGCGCGAATGAGATTACTCCCATTATCACACACAACCATGCCCGGTTTCAGGTCCAGCGGTGCCAGCCACAAATCCGTCTGTTCCTTTATTCCCTTCCAAATTTCCTCCCCTGTGTGCTGCTTATCCCCAAGGCAGATTAGCTTCAGCAACGCTTGCTGACGCATGCCAACAGCTGTGCTGCACTGCTTCCACGATCCTACTGCTGCTGGGTTAGCGTTTCCGGATGAGGTACAGCTTTGAGATGCGTTGGAGGAGAAGGAGTCAGAGAGGTAGGTGCTGCTGTTATCCAGTGGGAGGGACGGCGGTGCAGCTGTTTGTGGCGTGGGCAACACCCGTGCCGTAGCAGGTGAGGAATCGCTGCCAGGCTCCACAAGGTTCACCCAGTGCGCGGTAAGGGAGATGTATCGACCCTGGCCGAACGCACTCGTCCAGGTGTCAGTGGTGAGGTGAACCTTGCAGGCAACGGCATTCTTCAAGCTTCGGGTTATTTTGCTGACCACGTGCTCATGCAACTCAGGCACTGCAGAGCGTGCAAAGTGGTAGCGGCTGGGAACCACGTAACGTGGGATGGCCACTGACATCATGCCCTTGAAGCTGTTTGTCTCCACCAATCGATATGGCAGCATTTCGCAGGCCAGAAGCTTGGCTATGCTGGCTGTTACTGCCACGGCCCGGGGGTCATTTGCTGGCAATTTCCTCTTGCGCTCAAACATCTCCGACACAGACAACTGAACCGTAGCGCTGCACACGGAAGGGCTGTTGGTTGTTGTGTTTGAAGAACACTGGGAGACCTCAAGAGCACTACTCCGGAAAGTGACAGTGTCAGCGTCGTCTGATGTTTGTGAATGTTGTGAACCACGCAATGGCTGGGCTACTGCTGCTGCTGAGGCGGGTCTGGTGAACCCAAGGGAGGCAGTGTTGTTTCTGGTACCCTGTCCTGACGCGTTTGCCCAAAGAGTGGGATGTTTGGATAGCATGTGACGGCTCATGCTGGTGGTGGAGAGGTTGTTAATACTTTTCCCCCTGCTCAGGCGGGTCTTGCACACCTTGCAAATCGCCATGGTAACATCCTCAGTGCAGTCTTCAAAGAAAGCCCAGACTTTGGAGCACCTGCCTCCTTGCTGGCGATTTCTGTTTGCTCCTCTTTTGCCTCTCACTTGAACTTCCACGCTTGTGGTGCCTGAAATTGCGCGCCGCCTACCTTGTGGCACAAGGCGAGCTCGTGCAGCAGTGGGTTCTTCAACAGACTCATCTGTGCTGCTGCTACGACGGCGATGTTCTCGTTCACAAACAAAATCTGGGTCTCTGTCCACATTGTCCATACCCTCCTCTTCCATCTCCTCAAACTCGTCATATGTCATTGTGGGCCGCCGCCGTGGAGTAGAGCTCCCCACAACAACCTCTGCGCAGCACACTCCAACGTCGTCTTCCAGATCTTGTCGGCCGACCTCCTGCAATTGCAACCCCTCCTGCCCAAATTGCTCTGGGATTTGGGTTTCCGAGTCCTCTTCGGACTCGCCTTGTATTTCAGTGCGCGGTGCATTTCCCACAGTTAACGGTTGTGAATCCAGGCACAACATTTCTGGCTGTTCCTCCATTGACCTTTGAAAGGTGGAAGTTTGTTGGGCTGGGAATAGCTCCTGCGAATACCCCATTGTGTCCTGAGGTAATTCATCGGACTGGTTATCTGGCAGTTGTGTGCGTGGTGTCGCTGCCGGTTGTGTCAGCTTTGTGCCCACTGGCTCCTTGTAACTGGCTGAGGACTCGGACCTCGTGCGTGATGTGCTGGTGCTGCTTAACCCACTGCTGGACGCTTGAGAGGTCATCCAAGTAATTATCTGGTCCTGTTCTTTTGGATTTGTGAGGGTTGTTGTCCTGGACAACATGGGCGGTATTGAGTGGGTTTTCTTGGGTGCTCCCCTGTGGCCTGTACGTGAACCGTCAGGGGAAACACCTCTTCCCTTGCCCCTCCCTCTTTCACCGGATTTCTTCCTCATTTCACTTATCCTTACAGTACACGCTGACTGGCAGCAGTACAGTGGCAGTACAGAAATGCTATACAGTACCACTATTCCCAGCAGCGACACAGAGCACAATGCTATACAGTGACGGGTGAGCGGTGTACCACTATTCCCAGCAGCGACACAGAGCACAATGCTATACAGTGGCGGGTGAGCGGTGTACCACTATTCCCAGCAGACACAGAACAGTACACAGAATGCTATATAGTGTGGCTGAACGAGCGGTGTACCACTATTCCCAGCAGACACAGAACAGTACACAGAATGCTATATAGTGTGGCTGAACGAGCGGTGTACTACTGTTCCCAGCAGACACAGAACAGTACACAGAATGCTATATAGTGTGGCTGAACGAGCGGTGTACTACTGTTCCCAGCAGACACAGAACAGTACACAGAATGCTATATAGTGTGGCTGAGCGAGCGGTGTACCACTATTCCCAGCAGACACAGAACAGTACACAGAATGCTATATAGTGTGGCTGAACGAGCGTTGTACCACTATTCCCAGCAGACACAGAACAGTACACAGAATGCTATATAGTGTGGCTGAACGAGCGGTGTACCACTATTCCCAGCAGACACAGAACAGTACACAGAATGCTATATAGTGTGGCTGAACGAGCGGTGTACTACTGTTCCCAGCAGACACAGAACAGTACACAGAATGCTATATAGTGTGGCTGAACGAGCGGTGTACTACTGTTCCCAGCAGACACAGAACAGTACACAGAATGCTATATAGTGTGGCTGAACGAGCGGTGTACTACTGTTCCCAGCAGACACAGAACAGTACACAGAATGCTATATAGTGTGGCTGAAAGAGCGGTGTACTACTGTTCCCAGCAGACACAGAACAGTACACAGAATGCTATATAGTGTGGCTGAACGAGCGGTGTACCACTATCCCCAGCAGACACAGAACAGTACACAGAATGCTATATAGTGTGGCTGAACGAGCGGTGTACTACTGTTCCCAGCAGACACAGAACAGTACACAGAATGCTATATAGTGTGGCTGAACGAGCGGTGTACTACTGTTCCCAGCAGACACAGAACAGTACACAGAATGCTATATAGTGTGGCTGAACGAGCGGTGTACTACTGTTCCCAGCAGACACAGAACAGTACACAGAATGCTATATAGTGTGGCTGAACGAGCGGTGTACCACTATTCCCAGCAGACACAGAACAGTACACAGAATGCTATATAGTGTGGCTGAACGAGCGGTGTACTACTGTTCCCAGCAGTGACACACAATGACTGGGGGGGACCCTGGCTAGCGTGGCTGGAGCGCGAACTACCCTGCCTGCCTACCCAAAGCTAAACCCACAGACAAATGGCGGAGATATGACGTGGTTCGGGTATTTATTTACCCGAACCACGTGACCGTTCGGCCAATCAGAGCGCGTTCGGGTCCGAACCACGTGACCCGTTCGGCCAATCACAGCGCTAGCCGAACGTTCGGGGAACGTTCGGCCATGCGCTCTTAGTTCGGCCATGTGGCCGAACGGTTTGGCCGAGCACCGTCAGGTGTTCGGCCGAACTCGAACATCACCCGAACAGGGTGATGTTCTGCAGAACCCGAACAGTGGCGAACACTGTTCGCCCAACACTAATGGCCTGATGTTGGTATCATCACGCTGATCGTTTTCTCCTTCAGATTCCCCCAGTTGCATCATGACAGCTGTTTCCTTGATTTTCAACATTGACTTCTTCAGTAAACACAGCAGTGGTATGGTAATGCTGACTGAAGAGTAGTTACTGCTCACAAGCAACGTGGATTGCTCAAAATTTTGGAGGACTTGGCAGAGGTCCAACATGTTGGCCCAATCGGATCCACAGAAGCTTGGCAGCTGTCCGGATGCGCCTCGGTACTGCGCCGTCATGTACTGGACCACTGCACTCTTCTGCTCGCAAAAGCGGGCTAGCATGTGCAGCGTAGAATTCCAGCACGTAGGGACATCACACAGCAAGCGATGGTGGGGGAGATTGAAGCGCTCCTGCATCTTGGCGAATGCCCCCGAAGCAGTACTGGAATTTCTACAATGTTTGGCCACTCGTCGCACCTTCAACAGAAGATCGGCCACGCCTGGGTATGTCCTCAGGAACCGCTGAACTACTAGGTTCATCACGTGCGCCAGGCAAGGGATGTGTGTCAGCTTAGCCAACCTTAAAGCGCGAATGAGATTACTCCCATTATCACACACAACCATGCCCGGTTTCAGGTCCAGCGGTGCCAGCCACAAATCCGTCTGTTCCTTTATTCCCCTCCAAATTTCCTCCCCTGTGTGCTGCTTATCCCCAAGGCAGATCAGCTTCAGCAACGCTTGCTGACGCATGCCAACAGCTGTGCTGCACTGCTTCCACGACCCTACTGCTGCTGGGTTAGCGTTTCCGGATGTGGTACAGCTTTGAGATGCGTTGGAGGAGAAGGAGTCAGAGAGGTAGGTGCTGCTGTTGTTATCCAGTGGGAGGGACGGCGGTGCAGCTGTTTGCGGCGTGGGCAACACCCGCGCCGTAGCAGGTGAGGAATCGCTGCCAGGCTCCACAAGGTTCACCCAGTGCGCGGTAAGGGAGATGTATCGACCCTGGCCGAACGCACTCGTCCAGGTGTCAGTGGTGAGGTGAACCTTGCAGGCAACGGCATTCTTCAAGCTTCGGGTTATTTTGCTGACCACGTGCTCATGCAACTCAGGCACTGCAGAGCGCGCAAAGTGGTAGCGGCTGGGAACCACGTAACGTGGGATGGCCACTGACATCATGCCCTTGAAGCTCTTTGTCTCCACCACTCGATATGGCAGCATTTCGCAGGCCAGAAGCTTGGCTATGCTGGCTGTTAGTGCCACGCCCCGGGGGTCATTTGCTGGCAATTTCCTCTTGCGCTCATACATCTCCGAGACAGACAACTGAACCGTAGGGCTGCACACTGAAGGGCTGTTGGTTGTTGTGTTTGATGAAGACTGGGAGACCTCAAGAGCACTATTCCGGAAAGTGACAGTGTCAGCGTCGTCTGATGTTTGTGAATGTTGTTGTGAACCACGCAATGGCTGGGCTACTGCTGCTGCTGAGGAGTGTCTGGTGGTGAGTCTGGTGACCCCAAGGGAGGCAGTGTTGCTGGTACCCTGTCCTGCCGCGTTTGCCCACAGAGTGGGATGTTTGGAAACCATGTGGCGGGTCATGCTGGTGGTGGAGAGGTTGTTAATATTTTTCCCCCTGCTCAGGCAGGTCTTGCACACCTTGCAAATCACCATGGTACCATCCTCACTGCAGTCTTCAAAGAAAGGCCAGACTTTGGAGCACCTGCCTTGCTGGCGATTTCTGTTTGCGCCTCTTTTGCGTCTCACTTGAACTTCCACGCTTGTGGTGCCTGAAATTTCGCGCCGCCTACCTTGTGGCACAAGGCGAACTCGTGCAGCAGTGGGTTCTTCAACAGACTCATCTGTGCTGCTACGACGGCGATGTTTTCCTTCACATACAAAATCTGGGTCTGTGTCCACATTGTCCAAACCCTCCTCTTCCATCTCCTCAAACTCGTCATATGTGATTGTGGGCCGCCGCCGTGGAGTAGAGCTCCCCAGAACAACCTCTGCGCAGCTCACTCCAACGTCGTCTTCCAGATCTTCTCGGCCGACCTCCTGCAATTGAAACCCCTCCTGCCCAACTTGCTCTGGGATTTGGGTTTCAAAGTCCTCGGACTCGCCTTGCATTTCAGTGCGCGGTGCATTTCCCACAGTAAATGGTTGTGAATCCGGGCACAACATTTCTGGCTGTTCCATTGACCTTTGAAAGGTGGAAGTTTGTTGGGCTGGGAATAGCTCCTGCGAATACCCCATTGTGTCCTGAGGAAATTCTTCGGACTGGTTATTTGGCAGTTGTGTGCGTGGTGTCGCTGCCGGTTGTGTCAGCTTTGTGCCCACTGGCTCCTTGTAACTGGCTGAGGACTCGGACCTCGTGCGTGATGTGCTGGTGCTGCTTAACCCACTGCTGGACGCTTGAGAGGTCATCCAATTAATTATCTGGTCCTGTTCTTTTGGATTTGTGAGGGTTGATTTCCTGGACAACATGGGCGGTATTGAGTGGGTATTCTTCGGTGCTCCACTGTGGCCTGTACGTGAACCGTCAGGGGAAACACCTCTTCCCTTGCCCCTCCCTCTTTCACAGGATTTCTTCTTCATTTCACTTATCCTTAAAGTACACGCTGACTGGCAGCAGTACAGTGGCAGTACAGAAATGCTATACAGTGGTGGGTGAGCGGTGTACTACTGTTCCCAGCAGCGACACAGAGCACAATGCTATACAGTTGTGGGTGAGCGGTGTACTACTATTCCCAGCAGCGACACAGAGCACAATGCTATACAGTGGTGGGTGAGCGGTGTACTACTGTTCCCAGCAGCGACACAGAGCACAATGCTATACAGTGGTGGGTGAGCGGTGTACTACTATTCCCAGCAGCGACACAGAGCACAATGCTATACAGTGGTGGGTGAGCGGTGTACTACTGTTCCCAGCAGCGACACAGAGCACAATGCTATACAGTGGTGGGTGAGCGGTGTACTACTGTTCCCAGCAGCGACACAGAGCACAATGCTATACAGTGGTGGGTGAGCGGTGTACTACTGTTCCCAGCAGCGACACAGAGCACAATGCTATACAGTGGTGGGTGAGCGGTGTACTACTGTTCCCAGCAGCGACACAGAGCACAATGCTATACAGTGGTGGGTGAGCGGTGTACTACTATTCCCAGCAGCGACACAGAGCACAATGCTATACAGTGGTGGGTGAGCGGTGTACTACTATTCCCAGCAGCGACACAGAGCACAATGCTATACAGTGGTGGGTGAGCGGTGTACTACTATTCCCAGCAGCGACACAGAGCACAATGCTATACAGTGGTGGGTGAGCGGTGTACTACTGTTCCCAGCAGCGACACAGAGCACAATGCTATACAGTGGTGGGTGAGCGGTGTACTACTATTCCCAGCAGCGACACAGAGCACAATGCTATACAGTGGTGGGTGAGCGGTGTACTACTATTCCCAGTAGCGACACAGAGCACAATGCTATACAGTGGTGGGTGAGCGGTGTACTACTATTCCCAGCAGCGACACAGAGCACAATGCTATACAGTGGTGGGTGAGCGGTGTACTACTATTCCCAGCAGCGACACAGAGCACAATGCTATACAGTGGTGGGTGAGCGGTGTACTACTATTCCCAGCAGCGACACAGAGCACAATGCTATACAGTGGTGGGTGAGCGGTGTACTACTATTCCCAGCAGCGACACAGAGCACAATGCTATACAGTGGTGGGTGAGCGGTGTACTACTATTCCCAGCAGCGACACAGAGCACAATGCTATACAGTGGTGGGTGAGTGGTGTACTACTATTCCCAGCAGCGACACAGAGCACAATGCTATACAGTGGTGGGTGAGCGGTGTGCTACTGTTCCCAGCAGCGACACAGAGCACAATGCTATACAGTGGTGGGTGAGCGGTGTACTACTATTCCCAGCAGCGACACAGAGCACAATGCTATACAGTGGTGGGTGAGCGGTGTACTACTATTCCCAGCAGCGACACAGAGCACAATGCTATACAGTGGTGGGTGAGCGGTGTACTACTGTTCCCAGCAGCGACACAGAGCACAATGCTATACAGTGGTGGGTGAGCGGTGTACTACTATTCCCAGCAGCGACACAGAGCACAATGCTATACAGTGGCGGGTGAGCGGTGTACTACTGTTCCCAGCAGAGACACAGAGTGGCAGTAAACACAATGCTATACAGTGGTGGGTGAGCGGTGTACACAGAGTGGCAGTAAACACAATGCTATATAGTGTGGGTGAGCGGTGTACTACTGTTCCCAGCAGCGACACAATGACTGGGGGGACCCTGGCTAGCCTGGCTGGAGAGAGAACTACCCTGCCTGCCTACCCAAAGCTAAACCCACAGACAAATGGCGGAGAAATTACGTGGATCGGGTATTTATTTACCCGAACCACGTGACCCATTCGGCCAATCAGAGCGCGTTCGGGTCCGAACTACGTGACCCGTTCGGCCAATCACAGCGCTAGCCGAACGTTCGGGGAACGTTCGGCCATGCGTTCTTAGTTCGGCCATATGGCCGAACGGTTTGGCCGAACACCATCAGGTGTTCGGTCGAACTCGAACATCACCCGAACAGGGTGATGTTCTGCAGAACCCGAACAGTGGCGAACACTGTTCGTCCAACACTAGGCACTGACAGTCAGACATCAATCTCACCCACTCCATTGTGTTGTAAAAGTAATTCGACACCATAAGGTCACTACACTGTGTGTGATAAGAATCTAGGAATATTGGAGTGATTGCTGAATAAGGGAAAGTCTACAACTTTTTTTCAAAATATGACTCCTTTGTTTGTAACGCTGTACATGAAGTCATCAGAACTTTTCAGCAGTGATAAACAGATGGTTTTTATGACCCCTAGGGAGCAGGGACAGTGTTCAAATTCCAAAGTGTGTATGATTCCTTATCTGTGTGGTGGACACATACAGTCAATATAACAATGGTGCGAGCGCTGAATACATTTTTCTCTCCATGCCCTTAATTGTCAGTCTCTCAAACTCTTCCCCCCATGGGCCCCTTGTGGCTTCTGGGCCCCCCTGTGGAGGCATCCCTTGCTGGGTCTATTGTTACGCCCCTGAATGAGGACGATCACCGGCAGAAGATATTTCCTGGTAATATTGCATTCCCTATTCTGGCTGCTTCGGGCCTTTTCTTTATTTTGTTTTAATAAAAGAGTCGGCGGTCTGGAGATAAAGTGTGATTTATATTCTCCATGGCTGGGCAGATATCCTGCTTATCTCAGCGATTGGTAAATCCTATGAATATGAGATGAAAGAGCGCATCTCACCTGTAACCCACAATGCATCTGTGCAGCGGGGATCGCTGCTGCATTTGGGTCAGAATGATGGTGATGGGAGGGGGGAGGTCGCATGTCCTGCTTGGTCGCTCTGACTTCTGAGAGTTACTCAACCCTTTGGAACTATAGGGATGATATAAATCACTTTTTGGAATTTGCATTATGAGGGTTTGTGTAGCGTGTGGATGGCGCAGCGGCATCTGAACCACGGTGGCATCACAGCGCAGTTCCCTGAGCGTGACGTGATCTGTTCTGCTTTGGCTGCAAAACCGTAAATGTAATAAAATCGAGGATCAAGCAGTGAAACAAACTCAGTATGAACACAATGCGGTCACATATTGCGGTCATCATGTTTTTCCATGCCTTCTCTCACGCTGACCCTATGATGAGGAATACTGAAGGATGATTGAAGACTATACCCACAGTAAGAGCATAATTTTTTATACTTAGAAATACAGGATAAGGATGGTCGATGAGATGCTGGTATTATTATTTCTAAGGCCTGAAGCCTATAATTAGGCTCGTTCAGATGCAGCCTGCTTTGGGAAGCGCTACCACCTCTCCCTGCTGTCTAAAAAAAATGTAAGTTTACCTTGTGGCTAGCTGCTCCCATTTGATATTTATGTTTGCATTCCATTTATAGTGCTCTAGTCTAGTGCATAATTGTAGCACCTGTTTTGAATACAAGGTGCGTACTGTATGTTGCCTCTAGGGGGCTCTGCACACCTCAGTTGATAGTCATTCAGCTGCAACCTGGTCTTAGGATGTGCTGCCATTTCTACCTTGTTGCCTATAAATATGCAAATGTTTTGTTAGTTCTTGGACCAATCGAATGCAGCAGTTGCTGCCCTAGAGGTGAGCACACTACAGGTGGCCATCGCCCCTACCCATCTTCCCCATTTTTATTCTGGAGAGCAACATCCTGGTAGACCTGAGCGGGAACAGGCAGACCCAAGTGCACTGAGTGGTATAAGATGAATTTACCCCTCCTATTCTGGTACCGGTAACCTGCTGCAGGCATGGTTCATTGTACTTGTGTATGGTACCTCAGCCCAATGTTTAGATTTATTTGATCTAGCAGAATCATTGATAGGACTTTTCTGATAAAAAAAGTGGAATCATGTATGGCCACCTTTAGGGAGAGGTCAGAGGATGAGGTCAGAGTAAGGAAGAAGTCTGAGGAGGAGGTCAGAGTTAGGTGGAGATCGGAGGATGCATTCAAGTTAGGTAGAGGTAGAGTATTAGAGTTAGGTAGAGGTCAGAGGATGTATTAGAGTTAGGTAGAGGTTAGAGGATGAGGGCAGAGTTAGGTAGAGGTCAGAGGATGAGGTCAGAGGATGAGGTCAGAGGATAAGGTCAGAGGATGAGATCAGAGTAATGGCCCATAATCACGGGCCAAATTGTTGCCGCAACATGCGGCGCGCGCGTGTTGCGGCGACAGGTCGCCCGTGAGTATGCGGCGTGTGTACGCGGACTAGCGACAGCAACATAATTGCAAATAGACGGCGCTTCCGGTGGGGGGAGGGACAACAGCGACAGCTTCCACCGCATCAGTTGCCAGGTCCCTCCGCCGTGTGTATGTGGAGGGGCCTGGCGACGAGCTGTCGCCGACATGTCGCGCACACGCTCCCGTGTGCTAGAGACATGCCAAAAAGTTGCCCGTGAGTATGGGCCAATAAGGAAGATGTCTGAAGATTAGGTCAGAGTTAGGTAGAGATTGGAGGATGTATTACAGTTAGGTAGAGGTCAGAGGATGAGGTCAGAGTTAGGCATAAGTCAGAGGATGAGGTCAGAGGATGAGGTCAGAGTTAGGGATAAGTCAGAGGATGAGGTCAGAGGATGTGGTCAGAGTTAGGGATAAGTCAGAGGATGAGGTCAGATTTATAGAAAAGTCACAGGATAAGGTCAGAATTAGAGAAAGTACAGAGGATGAGGCCGTAGTTAGGGGGAAGTCAGAGGATGAGGGCAAAGTTAGGAATAAGTTAGAGATTAAGATTAGTTTTGGGAAGTTTAGGGAGTTTGAGTCCGGATTTGGTTTGAGCTCCCATTGGTTTGTATGTTACTCTCCGTCCTCCCAGGCCTCTTCCTCCCTTCTCCTGTTTGTCCCGATCCTGCAGCTGACGCACACTAATCTCGCGGTACTGGACATTCATTGGTCCGGGCCCGCTGAAGTGCATCCTTGATCGCGCTCCCGTGGCCAGGCGCAGACTATGTCAGGCCTTGTGTCCGCGCATGAGCAAAATGCTTCCGGTCAGGGCAGCCCAATCAAGGATGCCTGCCGCAGTATTGCGTTACTTGGGCAACTGGGCTGCAAGAGTGGGACAAACAGCTGAGCAAGGAGGAGGACCGGGAAAATGGCGAGGGACATACGAACCTACTGGCATCCTTTAAACAAGGTAACAATACTTAGGGCTCGATTCACAAAGCAGTGCTAACCCAGTTAGAGACTTTAGGCGTGATAACCATTGCACCACGCTGGTGAAAAGCCAGTTTAGGCGTGATAAGTTTAGGTGTGATAAGTTTAGGTGTGATAAGTTTAGGCATGCTAAGTTTAGGTAAGTGTAGATAGCGTGCAAAGTCCCGCACGCAAAGCAGCGCCATTAAACTCTATGCGAAGTGCACCAGACTTTGCTAGCGCAAAACTTTTGATTAGCTGTGCACTGCGGTGCTAACGCAGTTGGTGCTTAAACTTATCATGCCTAAACTTATCACACCTAAACTTATCATGCCTAAACTTATCATGCCTAAACTTATCACACCTAAACTTATCACACCTAAACTTATCATGCCTAAACTGAGTTTAGGCGTGATAAAGGGCTTTTCACCAGCGTGCTAACTGTTAGCACCGCTTTGTGAATCAGGCCCCAAGGTTGTAAGGGCTATAAGGTTAAATGGAACCAAGCGCCATTTTTTTCCCTTGGTTTCTAATAGTGATAGGAGTTGCCATGTTTCCCCTCCCCTTCTAGCTGCCCATCATTTATCCAGCGTAAGGTGTGAAGATAGCATCTGTGACTTCTCTAAACTCTTTAACGCAGTGTCCTAGCTCCCCACCCCCTTGCTGATGAAAGCTTGTGTTTTCTCTCTGCTAATGCGTGCAATAAAATAATTACATCAGTCCTAATCTGCCTGAAACTTCTGCGGTTGGGCAGGCCTCAGAAGTAGGGCAATACAACCCTCTGCTAAACTTTAAATGTATAAAGAAGAGGTGAAATTGAAGTTTTTTCATTAATGTGCCACACTGTTGTCATGCCTTTTTAATGTGCTGTTGAGTTGCCCTGGGCACTAAAAAAGGTGCTCGGTTCACTTTAACTCAGTATTGGGAGCCCAAATCACCAGGCTCTTGAATAACAGTTCAGAAACAACACTCAGCCTCATTGTGCCCACAAGGATCCACTCACAACTCAACCAGCCATCTTCACAGGCATTGGCCTCAATTCACTAAGCTTTTCGCCTGTCTTTAACAATGTTTCTAGAGTTATCACCATGGTGATGAGGCATGTAGTATTCAGGAAACATTTTACCTCAGGCAAACCTAAAGTTAACTCTTCTGTCTTTAAGTTAAGGAGAGATCTTTAAAGTTAACTCTTCAATCCTTAAAATAACTCCAGAATTCTAAAGTTACAGACAGGTGTTAATGAACTGCATGGGAAAATAACTACAGAGGAGGTAACTTAAGGACTGAAGTGATAAGATAACTCTCTCACTATAAAAACGTATCTCTACACCCAGGGCCGGGCCGAGGCATAGGCTGGAGAGGCTCCAGCCTCAGGGCGCAGTGTAAGAGGGGGCGCAGAATTCATTCAGCTGTCATTCCTAATTGTGTTTGAAGCAGAAAGAAATAAGAAAAGGGGATACATGGCAGTGACTGCAAGCCAGATAACTAGAGATTAAGGTGTTGGGGGGGGGAGTTGGGGGCCCTGGGGCACCTCTTAGTCTAGCAATCAGTGTGTGACAGCTGGGGTGGGAGGGATGGAGGGGCGCACTTTGGTGACTAAGCCTTGGGTGCTGGAGGACCTTGTCCCAGCTCTGTCTACACCTTAAAGGGAAGGTCCGAGGAGTACAAAAATCTAAAAATCCACTTACCTGGGGCTTCCTCCCTGCCCTGGCAACCATCCTGTGCCCTCATGGCAGCTCCGGTGGCTCCCGGTCCCCTCTGTTGGAGAAGCCAACCTTGCCAGGTAGGCTTCCAGGTCGGTTTCTCATGCTCTCCAGGATGCAGCTCACTGAGTCACAGTGACGTCAATTGGACTGTAATGCGCAGAACTACTGCGCTTGCGCAGTACAGTCCGGATGACATCTGCTCGACTATGTGAGACGCGCGCTGGAACACAAGAAGGCCTCTGGTACCGGAGGGGACTGTGGGCCACCGGCGGGGAGCAGAGCTGCGGCCAGGGCACAGGACGGCTGCCAGGGGCTGGAGGAAGCTCCAGGTAAGTGTATTCTTTTTATTCTTCGACTCCTCGGATGTATCCTTTAATAAGGCAAGCTTCTTTAGTGAATTAACAGTAAACATACTGATCGATGTGTGGTGATACGTTTTTTCTTGCCTTATCACCAGCATGATCTCAGTGAACTGAGGCCATTATCTTTCCATAGAAACGAAAGAAGGGAAAACCTACCTCCTCCGGGTTGTATCTCGCCATCACGCCATTGCCATGAAATTCTTCTAAAACATCCTTCAGCTTTTTTGTGGAATCTTAAAAGATTAAAAAAAAAAACAGAGACATAAAACAGAATGAGTTATCGTAGCTAAACTAAAGCTGGGCACAGTCACGTCATGCCAGAGCAGCCCCCATTTATATGAGCGGGGTGATACTAAACCGCGGTGACACTGTGACATTCAATGAGCGCTGTCCTGATGACGCATCGTAAACACCCGAAACGAGGACTGTACGCCTCTCCCAAGTACCGCCATAAATTACTGTGCCTTCTGTGTATCTTAACTCTGATTTCACAGTGTGAAATGACCTTCAGAGACCCATTCCCTCTGCCAAGGCGGAGAGCAAAGGGATAAAATATTTATGTGTGACTGAACCTTGACAATGGTAGAAGATATATGTACATATATATATATATATATATATATATATATATATATATATATACTGTATATATATATAAAATATGGCCAGTGAGTCATCCACAGTATTACCTTCTGCAGCACAATATATATTATAATGCTTCTCATTCTCTTACGTACTGTAAAGTTACAAAAACAAAATAAAAAGTCAAGAGGAACTCCAGTGAAAATAATGTAATAAAAAAGTGCTTCATTTTTACAAGAATTATGTTATAAATGATTTAGTCAGTGTTCGCCCATTGTAAAATCTTTCCTCTCCGATTTACAGTCTGACATTTATCACGTGGTGACATTTTTACTGCTGGCAGGTGATGTCAGTGGAAGGAGAAGCTGCTTGCTTTTTTAGCAGTTGGAAACAGCTGTTATTTCCCACAATGCAACAAGGCTCCCGCAGTGTGATGTCAGAACCATGGTCCTGACATCACACTGTGGGAGGGGTTTCACCACAATATCAGCCATACGGAGACCCCCTGATGATCCGTTTGAGAAAAGGAATAGATTTCTCATGGGAAAGGGGGTATCAGCTACTAATTGGGATGAAGTTCAATTATTGGTTACGGGTTCTCTTTAGATACTCAAAACAATCATTTGTGTTTTAGATAACAGTTTAATATGTGCGTAGGTGTCCCCAGTGCAGGGTTATACTGGAGTTGGACAAAAAATAGTAAAACAATTAAAAATAGTTTAAAAAATGAGAGGCAGTGATTGGTTTAATTTGATTTGATTTGAGATTGGCTTCCCTCTCCTGTAAAATATATAGTAGCCATTACAATTTAACCATGATAAGAAATTGCTTGCTTGGCAGGTGGGAAAAGCTGTTATTTCCCACAAAGCTTTGAGATTCACAGACAGAAAACTGTCAGGACCATGGTCATGACATCACACCATGGGAGGGGCTTTATCACAATATCAGTCATAGAGACCCATGGCCGGATTTATACTTTTTCTTCCCCTAGGCCAAGTATGTTGAGGCTCCCTTTCCATGCACAGCAGCCAGGGCTGGATTTGTACTCTTTGCCGCCCAAGGCCGTTGTCACCAGCCACCCCCCTTCAGTATAGTTAACCAGATGACCCCCCCCCCCTCCAGTATAGGTAGCCAGATGACTCCTCCCCCCCTTTCCCTTTAGTATAGGTAGCCAGATGACCCCTCCCCCTTCCCTCCAGTATAGGTAGCCAGATGACTCCTCCCCCCTTTCCCTTTAGTATAGGTAGCCAGATGACTCCCTTAATCCCTCCTTTTCCCACTTTCCCCCCTTTCAGTGTAGGTAGCCAGCTCACCTTCACACTGCAGCAGCCATCAGTGTCACTCATTTCTCCGCTCTTCTCCAGTGTAGAAGCTTTCTCTTCCCCCTCTGTCTCCAATGCTGCTCAAGTCCATAGCCACCGGCCACAATGCAAATGTGCACAGAGAGCAAGGTGGCTGCTGCACAGGTGGCTGGCAGCAGAGTACCGCAGCCAGGCGCTCGCCTGATCTCTCTGCATTGCAGCATTTGCAAGTTTGCAAATGCTGCATAAGTTCAGCCTTCCGCTTTGGTGCCCTTGCTCCTCTGGCGCCCTAGGCCATGGCCTAGGTGGCCTGAGCCTAAATCCGGCCCTGTAGAGACCCCCTGATGATCTATTCGAGAAAAGGTAAATATTTCTCATTGGAAAGGGGGTACCGGCTACTGATTGGGATGAAGTTCAATGCTAGTAGTTGTAAGAATAGTAGCTGTATAAATGATTATTATAGGACTGCTGACAATATAGTAATAGCACTGCCAGCATTGCTGACACATGTAGTGGGAAAGGTAATAGTAGGAGCAATATCTACGTTCATTTTTTATCTTTAGAATTCTCATAGCACTTTAACGACATCTAAGTATCTCCGTTAGGGCACCAGCAAACAATATAAAAATATCTCACGCTAATAACGGTATCGAAGCAGCTGGCGGCCGCTATGTAGGTTTAAACGCTGAATATTTTATGAACAAACTCCAGTTTATTGCCTATATAATTTCTGCTGAACAAGTAGAATAAGAATAGAAATAATAATAGGTAAAAACGCGTAAATAATTTAAATCGGCAAAAATTAACTGCTTACGTGATTTACGGATTTAACTTAAAAAGTCTCGCCTACCACCGATGTGTATGTAGGTCGTATAGGCATTGGTTTTATTATATCACAATCACCATTGCATTTTATTGGGTGCATACAGAGGTGCCTGGAAGTGTGTAAACCCTTTACACATTACTTTGTATACGACTGTGTGACCTAAAATATCTGTTTTTCAAATGAAAAACTTTTCCTATATTTTTGCATGACCGCTGTCACGCACTGGTTTGTTATAAACAGTGTGGGTCAGGTTGTATTTACCTAAGCAATCAAGAGATTATTTGTTCATGGTCCCCCTCCCCGGTTTTCCCCTTATCCTATATTTAAGGGGCCCATACACTCAGCCGATTTTCTGGTCGACCGATCGATCAAAATCGATCGATTGCAAATCAGTTGGCCAATCGACCGATCGACGGCCGATTTCGATCGATTTTGATGGATTTCCATCGAACTGGCAGGGTGGAAAATCTAGATCGATCTGATGAGATTGCTTATCATTTTGCATTGGCCCTAATGGAAATCTGATGGCAAAAAAATGCCATCAGATCGAATTTCAATAGATTTCAAACTGAAATCTATTGGAATTCTATCCTGGTAAAAAATGTTCTAAAAACACATCAGATAGATCATCAGATGGATTTCTTATTTATCTGCTGCTAATCTGATGAGTGTATGGGCACCTTTACGGTTTTTCAAATGAGTCCGAAAAGTGGATGAAGAAGGGATACCGGACATAAACATATGTATGAATAATCCCAAGCAGGGCTGGATGTCTCCTGGTTCCGGATTTGAGCAGCGCTAGTCCCAAGCCTAAACAGAACTAGCCTGGGTTCCTTTTTTCAAGGTAAGGATTCAGAATTCAGAAATGTAAAATACACACTTCTCGATCACACTTGAGCTGGATGGAAGCAGTGCTGCTTGCAAATTTTCGCCAAATTCATTTTTGCATCGAAAATCCTATTTTCGATTTGAGAAAACTTTCGCAAAAAATAACTTGTATTTTTGCGTTTTTGCGGAAAAGCAAAAAATCTATATTTTTACAGCGATAACGCAAAAAATTATATTTTTACCGCGAAAAGATGGAAAACTATTTTTGCCTTGACTATTTATCTGCGAAAATGCAAAAAAAGTATATTTTACTGCGAAATTAGCAATGCACATGAAAAACGCAAAAATAACCCTGCAAAACTAATTTTCAATTGAATTTTTACTCAAAAGTCGAATTTAAAATTGTTTACAAAAATGAATGCAAAAAAAATATTGGCATTTTCACTCATCACTGAATTGAAGCCTACTCTCACTGATAACTAATTATAGACCATAAACCTCTTGCATGGCAGAGAAACATTTGCAAGGAATAGATAAAACAGGTCAATAGTCAAGATGGGATTTACAAAAACATTAAAAGACTGTGTCATTCAGCTGAGTCAATGAAAAATATTACAGTGGATCCGAGATAAACTTTTACTCATTGCATAATTGTGTTCCTTTCATATAGTTTATAGGGCATTCATCAAGCTAAATACTTTTTTTGTTTTAATACTCTAATTCCCTATAAACTAAATAAGCCTCGCCCACAGCTTCTCCGGTGCCTAGGCACTCTCAGACCCATGTAGCAAGGGCTTATGGGAGCTCAGTCTGGGGATGAGGAGGAGGTGTTACTAGCCAGAGATTTCAAGGGCAGAAGGGAGGAGGAGAGGGGAGTGAAGTTTTCACAGGCTGAAGGCTGGAGATGCAAAGCAGCTTGTCTGTGCGTAATGATCACAAGCAAAACATGGCTGCTCTCATTGTATCACAGGAAGAAATAATCATATACTGTTGAAGCTGTTTGCAGCTATATTTGCTGTGTAAACTATCTAAACTTTAGATAAGATATATCGACAAGTTACTTGTTATAGTTAGTTTTTCATCTCGGATCCACTTTAACCACTTCCCTTCCACAAATTATTTCCCCTTAAAAACCAGAGCAATTTTCACATATGGTGCTCCTCCCATTCATTTGCCAATAACTTTATTGCTACTTATCATACCAAAATGATCTATATACAGTGGTGCAGCAATAGGGGGTGCAGAGGGTGTGACCGCACAGGGGCCCCTGAACTAGAGGAGCCCTTTTTGGGCCCTCCTTAATCCATCGTATTAGCTTTTCATTGGTGCTAAGCTGGTAGTGCCGGTAATGAATATCTCTAAATGTGTATTGAATAGTAGTCTGGGCAGCGCTCAGTGACAGAGCTGGTCCTGATTAGGTGATATTAGAGATGGCTGATAAGATTATGTGAAGTCTGAATCATGCAACGGCATCTTAAACCATGCTGCTCGGATACCACTTTTCACTATCTGGTTCTAATTCGGATACCCAGATATCCGATCCGGGTCGGATATCCAAGGCTAAAATTTTCCAATCCGGATCCGAATCGGATATCCGACCTCAGTATCCGGCCGGATTCGGATATCGGGATAGAAAACCGGAAGTGACTTGAAAATGGCTTAAAATGCTTCCAAAACTCTCTTTAAAGGGGAACTGAAGAGAGAGGTATATGGAGGCTGTCATGTTTATTTCCTTTTAAGCAATACCAGTTGCCTGGCAGCCCTGCTGATCCTCTGCCTCTAATACTATTAACCATAGCCCCTGAACAAGCATTCAGCAGATCAGGTGTTTCAGTGGTTCGGACTTTAAAGTCAGATCTGACAAGACTAGCTGCATACTTGTTTCTGGTGTTATTCAGATACTACTGCAGAGAAATAGACCAGCAGGGCTGCCAGGGAACTGGTATTGATTAAAATGAAATAAACATGACAGCCTCCATATAGCTCTCTCTTCAGTTCCCCTTCAAATGGCAAAAACCACTTTCGGAGGTGTGTATCTCTCTCTCTCTCCTTCTCTTTTCTTGGATACTCTATTTGGATTTTAAAAAATATCCGAATTGCTATTCAAAGTACTGAAAGTGGAAAAAGTTTGGATTATCTGGGTAGTTCGGATATCCGAAATCTTGCTGAGCACCACTGATCTTAAATATAAGGGCCCTGCTGATCGATTTTTGATCAAAATATAAATCCTGAAAGGCTGTTCTTTTAATCAGTTGGGGATGGGCAGGACTGGTGGCGGACTGACAGCCATATTGTTCTCTACTGCCACAACTGGTACAAAAGAAACTCTGACAGCTTTTCAAATGAACGTTCATAACAGATTAATGCACAAATGTAAGGCCCGGTTCACATTAGCGGTTGTTTGCCAAACGGACCGGATGACCTGACCGGATCCGGATCGGAACCGTACGGTTCTGATCCGGATCCGATCCGGATCCGGTCAGGTTGCATCAGGTGTCCATCAGGATGCGATCCGGATCCGTTTGGCAAAAGTTCGTTAAAAACAAAAAAAAATGTTGGGGTCTGGGAGGTCAGCAGAAGGGGGACCTGTGGAATCAGGCCCTCTGCTGTTTAGCACTCACCTCCACCTCCGACATGCTGCCAACATCTCCGGATCCGGATCCAGCTGTGCTGCTCCACTCCAAAATGCTTGCCCACGTGTCCCCATCCAATATCGCCGCAACAATCCCCATAGGAAGTGGGGTAGAACATCCGGATTTCTCAGCCAGTGTGTTGTGCGCTCTCCGGTTCCCATTGGTTTGTATTGGCCGGATGGTGCAGTCCGGCTTCGCCCCGGATACGGCTGCCGGAGGAGCCGGATGAAAAAATAGCGCATGTTGGAACGGAGGCCGGAGTCCGGATCCGGCCCGGATCCGGTCCGGCTCCGGTTTGGCAGAACGGACGCATGTGAACGGACGCATAGGCTTTCATTGCTATGCCGTGCGTCCGTTCCGTCCGTTCTGCAAGCGGTGCGGCTCCGGCACGGCGATTCCGGAGGGCCACCGCAAGTGTGAACCGGGCCTAATAAAACAGGCGGCAGGGTAGTCGGGAGGGTGACTAAACCTCACAGCAGCATTCAAGTTAGATAAAAAATGAGGAGAAGATCAAGGAGGGGGATTTTTCTGCATTGTTTGAGATCAATTGTAAGGCCTCATTCACATTAGGTGCATTCCAATAAGTATTTAAAGGACCTCTGTCATGAAAATCTTAAACTGTAAAATATATGTAAACCTATACAATTAGGAAGTACGTTTCTTCCTGAGTAAAATGAACCATAAATTACTTTTCTCCTATGTTGCTGTCACTTACAGTAGGTAGTAGAAATCTGACAGAACCGACAGGTTTCGGATTAGCCCATCTCCTCATGGGGGGTTCACAGGGCTTTCTTTATTTTCAAAATGCACTTAGTAAATGGCAGTTGCTCCGTCCAACTGCCAAATAAGTGTGCAGGGAGCAGGGAGGCTGGCCAGTATCTTTGTATAAATCTTTTTCAGGGAATGTCTTTTATAAAGAATAAAGGCCATGCTGAGAATCCCCCTATGGAGAGATGGACTAGTCCAAAACCTGTTGGTAATGTCAGATTTCTACTACTTACTGTAAGTGACAGCAACATAGGAGAGAAGTAATTTATGGCTCATTTTACTCAGGAAGAAATGTACTTCTTATTTATATGTGTTTTTAATTGTAAGTTTTTTGCGACAGTTCCACTTTAAGCACATGGAAAACCGCATGCGTTGATGCGCGTTTCATAACACGTTTCAGTGCATTGCGGTGCACTTTTGTTAAGTGGACCCATGCGTTTACATGCGCTTAACCGCGCTTGAACGCTTTTTTGTGGAGCATGTTTTGCTTATTTGATGAAGCAGTTGTCAATAAAGATTTGTTTTCATTTGAAAATGTTTTTCTTTTTTTTTAAATTGGGGGTAAAAACCGCATCTCCAAAGCGCAATTTTATGCATTAAGAAAGCGCACCCATTCACCTGCATTGCTGTGCGGTTCACAGTGCAACGCACAGAAATGCATGCAACACTACGTTTCTCAAACGGACAGTAAGCAAGCGTATAGATGTGAACTTGCTGCATTAGAATCAGTGAAGAAACTGTATCTAGCAAAGCGCACAGCCCAATACACTGTGAAAAGCGTAAAGCAACATCCCCAGTAACTAGAAATCACTGGGCCCCCCGGCAAAACTTTCGAGGGTCTGTACACAAGACCCTGCTGCACACTGAATAGGGACTGTCTACAAATCTTTGTCTGCAAAACTTTGTATGATTCCTTATCAGTGGCTGAGCAGATGCAGTCATTAGAACAATTGTGCAGAGAGCAGAACGTTTTTCCTCTCCTTGCCCTTAGTTGTCAGTCTCTCAGGATACAGAAAGAAAATTCTTTCCCCACTGGGCCCATATGGTTTGATGATACATTTCTGTATCATTCAAGATCGATTGTGAAGGTGAGACAAGCGGGGAGAAGATCAGAGATGAGGCTTTTTCAGCATCGTTCAAGATCGATTGGAAAGTTGTGACAAAGGAGAAGAAGATCAAATAGAAGGATTTTTCACCACTAGAGATGGCTCGAACCTCCGATTTTCGGTTTGCGAACCTCGAACGCGAACTTCCGCAAAAGGTTCGAGCGAACTTAGGTGTTAATGGGGATGCGAACTTTGAAAACTAGAAACATTTATGCTGGCCACAAAAGTGATGGAAAAGATGTTTCAGGGGGTCTAACATCTGAGTTTTTGCACGGCAGAGTGGGATACACGCCAAAAGTCCCGGGAAAAATCTGGATTTGACGGACAGCAGCGTTTTAAGGGCAGAAATCACATTGCATGCTAAATTGCAGGCCTAAAGTGCTTTCAAACATCTTGCATGTGTATACATCAATCAGGGAGTGTAATTAGAGTTCTGCTTCACACTGACACACCAAACTCACTGTGTAACGCACCACACACAGCTGTTTGCGTAGTGACGGCCGTGCTGGACTGATGCGCACCATGGCGAGAGTGCAGGCCATGGCGGTTTTCAAACCCATATGGTCGCCGGGCTGAGGTAGCTGAATAACAGAACAACAGTGACTGTCCAGCTGATGGAATTTGGCCTGTCCACAATGAAGCCATGACCTTATTAACTTGGGTGTGCCCCCCCTTCCCCGAGATACTCATATAGCCGGCGGTCATTGCTTCATTGTGATACGCAAGCCCCTTCACCGCGGCAAGGTAATGATCATGAAGGGGAATTGGCACATGTACATGCCTTTTGTTTTGTTGTTGCAGTGGCAGTGCAGCCAGAAAAATTAGGCAGGCATGAACACGCACCAGAAAAATTATTATAGTGGCCGCTGCTTGCTCAAAAATTCAGGAATCCACCTGGAGTCCTGGACCCTGCTGGTGGTGGCAGAGAAGGCAGTCAAGCGGCCTGCAGGCAGAGATGCTGTGTGAGGAGCGACTTAGTCTTGGGGCAGGCAGTCAACCGGCATGCAGGCAGAGATGCTATGTGGGGACTGACTTAGTCTTTGGGCAGGCCTGACCATGCTTTGCAGACCAGGCATCCATGGTCTTGACCCAACGCTGTGTGCCAGAGATGACACCACTTGCCTTTCAACATCACGGTACAGTTTGGGTATCGCCTTTTTTGAGAAATAATTGCTTGATGGTATCTTACACTGCGGTGTGGCTTTGCTTTTGTGTGCTGCTTTTCCTCAGGTGGTCATCCCATTGCAGTTTGTGCTTTGTAGTCATGTGCCTTCGTAAGGTAGTTGTTCCTATGCGGGTCTTGGTCGTTCCACGGCTCAATTTTCGGTGGCAGAGAGTACAGATAGCATTGCTCTCATCTGAGGCAGACACACACAAAAATGTCCACACCGCTGAGCCCTGGGATGATGACACTTTAGTGATGGCTGCCAACGGAGTGTTAAGTGGGGTGCCAGAATCAGAGCAGGAGGAGGAAGATATGTCATGCTTCCGTGCGGAAGCTGAGGAAGATGAGGTGTTCTGTGTTAAATAGTCAACTACGTCCTGACAATATTAGGGGTTTATGGCACGTGCCTTCTTCTGAACACTGTACTTTGGTCGAGGGCCGCACAAAATCACCACAGCGTGACCTTTAACAGACCTGCCAGGTGGCTTGCCTCTGGCTCTGCCTCTTGTTTTTTCCATATTGGGGGTGAAGTGAAAGGTATGCACTGACTTGACTAATACAATGTGCGGTTAAAAGGTTGCAGTGACTGCTGGTACAATAATGTGCGGTTACACAGGTACAGTTAACAGGTATGCACGGACTGGTATATAAAACAGCGTGCGGTCACACAGGTACCGTGAACAGGTGCAGTATATAATATAACACTGCTTGTGGTCATGTAGGTAGGTACACTGAACAGGTATGCAGGGATTGACATTAAAAATGTGCAGCTGTCACACACAGAGGTACCGTGAACAGGTGCAGCAAGTGACTGGTATATAATATAACACTGCTTGCGGTCACGTAGGTAGGTGCACTACTGAGCAGGTATGCAGGGATTGGTATTACAAATGTGCAGCTCTCTCACACACAGGTAGTCACTGAATGTGCTGGGCCTGGCAGTGGCACAGTAGGAATTACCAAGGGGCCAAGGGCCAGCAGCTGCGACTGACTGACAGGGCTGTATATGCAACACTAGTGTCTGTGGGACACACACACAAAATAAAAAGTAGATCACAAGAACAACATTAGCTCTGAAAAGAGCTGTTGAGGATGAGGAATGCTTTTTAGCGATAAGTATCAGCAAGAAGGAACAAAGTAACAAGCCTAACACAAGAGCCTAACTAAGCTTACCCTATGTCTACAGCAGGTTCTCTCCCTTCTCTAATTACTGCAGCCATACGAGTGAGTGAAATGCCTGAAGCTGCCTGCGCTCCAGGAGTGAGTGTAGCCTGATTGGCTACCCTGTGCCTGCTGACTGTGATGTAGAGGGTCAAAGTTGACCCTAATGATGTAGTATAGGGGGCGGGTCGAACTCACACATAGTTTGTGGTTCACCACGAACGCGAACCACTGAAGTTTGCGCGAATAAATTTGCGTGCGAATCATTCGGGCCATCTCTATCCACCACCATTTGATTGTGAAGGTGAGACAAGTGATGAGAAGTCCGGAGAGGAGGATTTAGCAGTAGTCCGGGTGAGAAATATAATAATGACTATGACGCAAGACTTTGGAGGTGTCTAGAGTCAGGAAGGGAAGTGTTTTGGTTGGAGATGAAAGGACTCAGATGTGAGGACTTGGAGAGGAGGATTTGTTGGTATTGTTTGAGATCGATTGTAAAGGTGAGACAAGTGAGAAGAAGACCAGAGAGGAGCATTTTGCATTTGATTGTGAACGTGAGACAAGTGATGAGAAGACTGGAGAGGAGGATTTTCCTGTATCGTTTGTGATCAATTGTAAAGGTGAGACAAAAAATGAGAAGATTGGAGAGGAGGATTTTGCAGTAGTCCAGGCGAGCGATATTTGACTTGAGTACGACACAAGACTTTGAAGGTGTCTAGCGTTAGGAAGGGAAGTGTTTTGGTTGGAGATGAAAGGACTCAGAGATGTGCTGGAATAGGAGAGTGATCTGAGTTGAGAGCATTTCCTTAGCAGAGAATTTGTGAGGTTGGTAGGACGGTACTGCTTCCAGCTTCTGTCTCCAATGTTGTATTCGGACCTCAGTTTGAACGCAGGTTTTCATAAACGAAGGCAGCGATGTCAGGGCCACATCGTGTCACGGCCACCTTAAGCAAAGTTTTTGCCGCATGTAATGTCTTTGATAACTATTCAATCTTCCATAAACTCTGGTTGCCATGGCAATGGGTGATTGCTCTGCAGATTATAATCGACGCGTAACCCTCATCTGAGTCGTTGAAGCCACGTGAAAGGCACATTCTCTATTGATGTGGGTGTCATTTCTCTTTCTTTAAGCAGATGTGATTGTGTGATAATGACTCAGAACGAGCCGCACAATCTATAATGTTTGTTTTCGAATGCAGTTGTTTCCTTGGAGAAGCCGTGATGCTCGGAGCGCAGGAGACGCGGCCCTGCCAAAGTCACATCTCCGGTGACCTCCTCCTCTTCTTGTGTCGCAGGAGTTTGTGCAGAAAGTCAGAAAAAAACAAACCAGATCTTAATGTTACATTATCATTCCCCAGAAAAAACAATTGAATAAAACAGGTTAAAGCTAATGGGAATCCGTAATTAAATAAAAAAAAAGTCAAGATACTCACCTAAGGAGAGGGAATGCTTGGTCCTAATGAGCCTCCCCTCTCCTCTCCCGGTGCCCTCGGTGCTGCGCTGGCTCCTCCGTTCTCATCCCCCGCCGCAGCAACTTCGGAAGTCTTCGGGAGTCGAGTCCTCTCAAAGACAGGTGGCTCCATACTGTGCACGTGCGAGTGCGTCATAGAGGGCGCCCGCGCGTGCGCAGTGTATAGCGGCCCGTCTTCTGGAGCACTCGGGCTCCCGAACCATTTTCAAAGCCTCCCTTCGGTGGGGAGAAAGCGGTATTTGACCGAAACAGTCGAATATCGCTACAGGGGAGGAAGCGCAACAACGGGGATCGGGAGAGGAGAGGGGATTCTCTATGGGACCCAGAGCCTCCCTCTCCTTAGGTGAGTATCTGACTTTTTTATTTATATATGGGTTCCCATTCACTTTAAAGGAAACCAGAGCTGAGGGGGAAAAAAGTTTTATACATACCTGGGGCTTCCTCCAGCCCCATGCGCTCCGATCACTCCCACGCCGCCGTCCTCAGTCTTCTCCGTCTTCTGTACCGGGTCCCGTTACTTCATCCAGTTGCGGCTAGTCTGACGCAAGTTAAGTGCGATATCAACGTATCTCTCCAGGAGCCGCCGGAGAGATACGTAGAGGGTGCACTTTTCCTGCTCAGACTGGAGAAATGTTTTATAAATTTTCTATAAATAAAAATAATAATAATAATAATAAATAATAATAATAATAATAATAAAATAATAATAATAAGATGGAGAAGACGGACGGCGGCGTGGGAGGGATCCGATCGCCTGGGGCTGTAGGAAGCCCTCAGCTCTGGTACACTTTAAAGTGCAACTGTAGTGAAGATAACATCATGAATAAAATTATATCTCCTCTTCGGCCATATCCTATTCCAAGTGATAAGTAGCTAGCAAATGTGAAATCCTGAGCGATGCTCCCATATCCTGGGCGACGATGAGGCGCAAGGTTCCGCGCTGTGGTGTTGTTCTTAAGCACCACGGCACTGCTGCCTCCCTCCCCTAGAACATGCACACGATTCGCTGAACATTCGCCGCCATCCTCCGCCACTGCATCAGAGCTTCTGTCGGTCCGTCCACGCAGCACTGAAGCCCCCAGCAGCTGAGGCAGACACCCCTGAGTAATCTACCTGCAGCCGCCAAACATCTGCCGCCCCCTCACTGCAAGTGCCATTGGGGAGTGCCTTCTAGTGTTGGGCGAACATCTAGATGTTCGGGTTCGGGCCGAACAGGCCGAACATGGTCGCGATGTTCGCGTGTTCGAGCCGAACTCCGAACATAATGGAAGTCAATGGGGACCCGAACTTTCGTGCTTTGTAAAGCCTCCTTACATGCTACATACCCCAAATTTACAGGGTATGTGCACCTTGGGAGTGGGTACAAGAGGAAAAATTTTTTAGCAAAAAGAGCTTATAGTTTTTGAGAAAATCGATTTTAAAGTTTCAAAGGGAAAACTGTCTTTTAAATGCGGGTAACATGCACAGGTAACATGCTTTTTGTCGCCATGCAGTCATAAATGTAATACAGATAAGAGGTTCCAGGAAAAGGGACCGGTAACGCTAACCCAGCAGCAGTACACGTGATGGATCAGGAGGAGGGTGGCGCAGGAGGAGAAGGCCACGCTTTGAGACACAACAACCCAGGCCTTGCATGAGGACAAGAAGCGTGCGGATAGCAATTTGCATTTTGTCGCCATGCAGTCATAAATGTAATACAGATGAGAGGTTCAATAAACAGGGACCGGAAACGCTAACCCATCACAGATGTTCATTGTTCATGTTACTTGGTTGGGGTCCCGGGAGTGTTGCGTAGTCGTTTCCAATCCAGGATTGATTCATTTTAATTTGAGTCAGACGGTCTGCATTTTCTGTGGAGAGGCGGATACGCCGATCTGTGACAATGCCTCCGGCAGCACTGAAACAGCGTTCCGACAGAACGCTGGCTGCCGGGCAAGCCAGCACCTCTATTGCGTACATTGCCAGTTCGTGCCAGGTGTCTAGCTTCGATACCCAATAGTTGAAGGGTGCAGATGGATTGTTCAACACAGCTATGCCATCTGACATGTAGTCCTTGACCATCTTCTCCAGGCGATCGGTGTTGGAGGTGGATCTGCACGCTTGCTGTTCTGTGTGCTGCTGCATGGGTGTCAGAAAATTTTCCCACTCCAAGGACACTGCCGATACCATTCCCTTTTGGGCACTAGCTGCGGCTTGTGTTGTTTGCTGCCCTCCTGGTCGTCCTGGGTTTGCGGAAGTCAGTCTGTCGGCGTACAACTGGCTAGAGGAGGGGGAGGATGTCAATCTCTTCTCTAAAGTCTCCACAAGGGCCTGCTGGTATTCTTCCATTTTGACCTGTCTGACTCTTTCTTCAAGCAGTTTTGGAACATTGTGTTTGTACCGTGGATCCAGAAGGGTATAAACCCAGTAATTGGTGTAGTCCAGAATGCGCACAATGCGTGGGTCGCGTTCAATGCAGTCCTAGGCCGAAGAGGTCATAGCCTAGGGTCACAAAAACCTGTTTATTTGGGCAATTTCAATGGTGGCGAGTCTGACGTACATAAATCGCAGCAATGGCCGTTAGCAAGGTCTGAATCTCACGAAATGTCTCATGCAGGTAGAAGACATATTGTTAGACTTGGGCTCCAAAGATGGGTTCCCTACATCTCTGCAAACCAGAGTTACAGGGCTCCAAATTTGGTAAAATCCCCCATAGGCTTTCATTGGGCCTCCTATTTACAGTTCCAAAATCTCACATCTTTTCAAAGGGCAATTGCTCAGCAGTGGCAAATTTTCTAGCATTGTAGGGACCCTTAGGGGGAACATGACTGGTGAGTTTTGGGCCCCTAGGCCAAAGAGGTCATAGCCTAGGGTCACAAAAACCTGTTTATTTGGGCAATTTCAATGGTAGTTATGCTGACGTACATAAATCTCAGCCATGGCCGTTAGCAACGTCTGAATTTCACGAAATGTCTCATGCAGGTAGAAGACATATTGTTAGACTTGGATTCCAAAGATGGGGTCCCTACATCTCTGCAAACCAGAGTTACAGGGGTGCAAAATTGGTAAAATCCCCCATAGGCTTTCATTGCCTCCCTATTTCACTTTCCAAAATCTCACATCTTTTCAAAGGGCAATTGCTCAGCAGTGGCAAATTTTCTAGCATTGTAGGGACCCTTAGGGGGAACATGACTGGTGAGTTTCGGGCCCCTAGGCCAAAGAGGTCATAGCCTAGGGTCACAAAAACCTGTTTATTTGGGCTATTTCAATGGTAGTGATGCTGACGTACATAAATCTCAGTCATGGCCGTTAGCAACGTCTGAATTTCACGAAATGTCTCATGCAGGTAGAAGACATGTTGTTAGACTTGGATTCCAAAGATGGGGTCCCTACATCTCTGCAAACCAGAGTTACAGGGGTCCAAAATTGGTAAAATCCCCCATAGGCTTTCATTGCCTACCTATTTCACTTTCCAAAATCTCACATCTTTTCAAAGGGCAATTGCTCAGCAGTGGCAAATTTTCTAGCATTGTAGGAACCCTTAGGGGGAACATGACTGGTGAGTTTTGGGTCCCTAGGCCGAAGAGGTCATAGCCTAGGGTCACAAAAACCTGTTTATTTGGGCAATTTCAATGGTGGCGAGTCTGACGTACATAAATCGCAGCAATGGCCGTTAGCAACGTCTGAATCTCACGAAATGTCTCATGCAGGTAGAAGACATATTGTTAGACTTGGATTCCAAAGATGGGGTCTCTACATCTCTGCAAACCAGAGTTACAGGGCTCCAAAATTGGTAAAATCCCCCATAGGCTTTCATTGGGCCTACTATTTACCGTTCCAAAATCTCACACCATTTCAAAGGGCAATGGCTCAGCAGTGGCAAAACTCACCAGTCATGATCCCCCTAAGAGTCCCTACAATGCTAGAAAATTTGGTACTGCTGAGCCATTGCCCTTTGAAAAGATGTGAGATTTTGGAAAGTGAAATAGGGAGGCAATGAAAGCCTATGGGGGATTTTACCAATTTTGCACCCCTGTAACTCTGGTTTGCAGATATGTAGGGACCCCATCTTTGGAATCCAAGTCTAACAATATGTCTTCTACCTGCATGAGACATTTCGTGAAATTCAGACGTTGCTAACGGCCATGGCTGAGATTTATGTACGTCAGCATAACTACCATTGAAATTGCCCAAATAAACAGGTTTTTGTGACCCTAGGCTATGACCTCTTTGGCCTAGGGGCCCGAAACTCACCAGTCATGTTCCCCCTAAGGGTCCCTACAATGCTAGAAAATTTGCCACTGCTGAGCAATTGCCCTTTGAAAAGATGTGAGATTTTGGAAAGTGAAATAGGGAGGCAATGAAAGCCTATGGGGGATTTTACCAATTTTGCACCCCTGTAACTCTGGTTTGCAGAGATGTAGGGAACCCATCTTTGGAGCCCAAGTCTAACAATATGTCTTCTACCTGCATGAGACATTTCGTGAGATTCAGACCTTGCTAACGGCCATTGCTGCGATTTATGTACGTCAGACTCGCCACCATTGAAATCGCCCAAATAAACAGGTTTTTGTGACCCTAGGCTATGACCTCTTCGGCCTAGGACTGCATTGAACGCGACCCACGCATTGTGCGCATTCTGGACAACACCAATTACTGGGTTTATACCCTTCTGGATCCACGGTACAAACACAATGTTCCAAAACTGCTTGAAGAAAGAGTCAGACAGGTCAAAATGGAAGAATACCAGCAGGCCCTTGTGGAGACTTTAGAGAGGAGATTGACATCCTCCCCCTCCTCTAGCCAGTTGTACGCCGACAGACTGACTTCCGCAAACCCAGGACGACCAGGAGGGCAGCAAACAACACAAGCCGCAGCTAGTGCCCAAAAGGGAATGGTATCGGCAGTGTCCTTGGAGTGAGAAAATTTTCTGACACCCATGCAGCAGCACACAGAACAGCAAGCGTGCAGATCCACCTCCAACACCGATCGCCTGGAGAAGATGGTCAAGGACTACATGTCAGATGGCGTAGCTGTGTTGAACAATCCATCTGCACCCTTCAACTATTGGGTATCGAAGCTAGACACCTGGCACGAACTGGCAATGTACGCAATCAAGGTGCTGGCTTCCCCGGCAGCCAGCGTTATGTCGGAACGCTGTTTCAGTGCTGCCGGAGGCATCGTCACAGATCGGCGTATCCGCCTCTCCACAGGAAATGCAGACCGTCTGACTCAAATTAAAATGAATCAATCCTGGATTGGAAACGACTACGCAACACTCCCGGACCCCAACCAAGTAACATGAACAATGAACATCTGTGATGGGTTAGCGTTTCCGGTCCCTGTTTATTGAACCTCTCATCTGTATTACATTTATGACTGCATGGCGACAAAATGCAAATTGCTATCCGCACGCTTCTTGTCCTCATGCAAGGCCTGGGTTGTTGTGTCTCAAAGCGTGGCCTTCTCCTCCTGCGCCGCCCTCCTCCTGTTCCATCACGTGTGCTGCTGCTGGGTTAGCGTTACCGGTCCCTTTTCCTGGAACCTCTTATCTGTATTACATTTATGACTGCATGCCGACAAAAAGCATGTTACCTGTGCAAAGAAAACAGACATTTCCCGCATTTAAAAGACAGTTTTCCCTTTGAAACTTTAAAATCGATTTTCTCAAAAACTATAAGCTCTTTTTGCTAAATTTTTTTTCCTCTTGTACCCACTCCCAAGGTGCACATACCCTGTAAATTTGGGGTATGTAGCATGTAAGGAGGCTTTACAAAGCACGAAAGTTCGGGTCCCCATTGACTTCCATTATGTTCGGAGTTCGGCTCGAACACCCGAACATCACGACCATGTTCGGCCAGAACCCGAACATCTAGATGTTCGCCCAACACTACACGTGACCCGTTCGGCCAATCACAGCGCTAGCCGAATGTTCGGGGAACGTTCGGCCATGCGCTCTTAGTTCGGCCATATGGCCGAACAGTTTGGCCGAACACAATCAGATGTTCGGCCGAACTCGAACATCACCCGAACAGGGTGATGTTCTGCAGAACCCGAACAGTGGCGAACACTGTTCGCCCAACACTAGTGCCTTCCATAGCTGTGGGGGACTTGCGCGCTGCACGGACGGACCCACAGAAAGCTCTGGGGGCTTCCTTATTCTGTCACCATGGATAAAGAATGTACAAGTGTATCATTCCCCCGTAAGTCTGTAAGGTCTGTATCCAACAACTTAAAGCGGGATTGACACCACAAAAATCAAATTTCAACAGAAGCTGGTCTGAGTGTATTAAAGAGGAGCTGTTAGGTATAAGGTCTCAGAGAAAAAAAAACACATATCAGTAGCTAAATATTGACTGTACTTACATTACATAAGCATTTCACTGTCCACGTTTGGATTTCGCAGAATTTTTATATAGTATTTGCAGAGATTGATGCTCCTGACAGCCCATGGCAGGTTCCATGTTTGACTGTCTTGTCTGAAGCCAATTGTGATATAATATCCTCCCTTACCCTGCTTCCTGATTAATGATTCTTTAGCCCTCCCAAGTTCCAGTCCTCAGACACTCCCACCAGTCTCTGGTCTAATGGGGCATATTGTCTGTCACTCAGCGGGGGGGAGGGGGGGGGGGGAGTGAGAGAAGCTGCAGTTCCTGCTTCTTCCAGACATCCACTGTGAACCGAATTTCGGATGATTCGACAAAAAAGATCCGGATTAAAGATCAGAATTGTTCAGTATCCGGACAACACTACTGTGCAGTGAATATTAATTAGCCATGTGGCTAGGAACAATAGCAGACTGTGCAGTATACTCTAACGCAACATGTGCACTGTGAACAGCACATTGATTTTTCAGTGCTGTGAGTTAGGCTGCAAGTTACAAGCTGCTGTTACAAGCTGCTGTTACATGAGCCTGTAACTTCCCACTGTGAAAGCAGCCTTAGGGCGGGATAGGGAAATGAAGGGGAGGACAAAGGGAGTGCAGTGGGGAGAAGAAGCAGCCCCAGAATGCTTTGCAGTATCTGTTATGCGGCCTGCCGTCCTCCTTAGGAGCTTGGGAATAAAGAGGATTGCTATTCAGCAAACAAAGTAAGAGAGATTTTTAACTTCAGTATTGCCTTTTTGGCTTCCTTCTAAACTGTTTTACACAGGAGAATAGAGGTTTAAATGAGCTTTTGTAGCCTAACAGTTACTCTTTAAGTGATAAAGATGCTAATCCTGCATTCAAAACTTTTTATGCTGTTCTGGTTTGGACTTATCACATACCTTAGGAACACTGGCCCTTTAATTGCCATTGCCAAACAGTTGCATGTTGACGGGGGGGGGGGTCTTTTTATCTATAATATATTCCTCCTCTTCCCTTTATTTCACCCTCCTTCTAATGACATAAGACAGTGCACTTCCTAGTATAGACCTCAGTGGGAGTGTCTGAAGACTCAGAGAAAAAGTGGGTAACGATTAACGAATACACAATTAGCAAGAGGAGAAAAAAAGAGTGAGGGAGGAAACGATGTCAGGAGGTCAAAAGTAACCAAGATGGAAACTGTCTAGAATAGGATTCTCTGCTTTTTCTTTATACAATTCACAGCAATCATAATGTGGACAGTGCAATACCTCTGCTATGTACGGTAGAACTAGTATTTATCCACTTAAATTTGTGTTTTTTATTTCTAGGTTAGCATGGGTGTCACATGTTCTTTAATAAAAAACTTATTCCACAAATGCCAGTTGAACAAAGAACATCAAGCTGCCAGTTACTCTAAGTATTTGGCTTCTGCTGGCTTTGATAGGCTCAGTTTATTTGTCCTCCTGTCCTGGGTTGCAGGAAATTTATGTTACAATTTTTTTTCTTTTTTCTCATTGTTATCTATGACATATTTTGTTGTTTAACTAACCCCTCCTTAAAGGGAACCTTAACTGTAAAAAAAAAAAAAAAAGAGTTTTACTTACCTGGGGCATCTACCAGCCCCCTGCAGCCATCCTGTGCCCTCGCAGTCACTGATGGCTCCTCCGGTCCCCCGTTGCCAGCTAGTTTCATTTTTGCCGACTGGGAGTCGGCCGGCCGGCAAGCGTATGTTTTCACTCATTCCTGCTGGTGCAGGAAGCTATTGCAGACATCAACAAGTACATTTTTACGCGTTACGGGTGTAATGCTTAAAATTTTACATATTACTCTAGCTAGCAGCGGGGGACCAGAGGAGCCATGAGTGACTGCGAGGGCACAGGATGGCTGCAGGGGGCTGGTGGATGCCCCAGGTAAGTAAAACTCATTTTTTTTTTACAGTTAAAGTTCCCTTTAATAAAGGGGGGAGGGGGGGGGATTGGGGGGTTATTGCCGTCTGGTGCCCCATCAGTGAAGATTTAATCCAATCGCTTTATTTCCAGAAACAATTGGGGATATCTCTTCAAGATTGACCAAAACAGCAGCAAATAAAATGATTATTTTTAGAGTGGGAACATTTAAGACACCCCTCAACTGAGAGGGTTATGGAGGCTGCCACATTTATTTCCTTTTAAAACAACGCAGATTACCTGCTGTGCTGTCTTGCTAATTGTCCGTCAGTGGCGTAGCTAAGGAGCTGTGGGCCCCGATGCAAGTTTTACATTGGGGCCCCCCAAGCACTCTATACATAACAATTGATACGGTGCACCAAAACCTGCCAATGGCAACTACAGGTGCAAGAAGGGGATGGGGAACAGCTTGTTAACCCTCCTGGCGGTATGAAAAATTCCGCCAGGAGGCAGCACGGCAGTTTTTTATTTTTATTTATTTATTTTTTTTAAATCATGTAGCGAGCCCAGGGCTCGCTACATGATAGCCGCTGCTCAGCGGCATCCCCCCGCCCGCTTCGATCAGGAAATCCCGTTCAAAGAACGGGATTTCCTGGAGGGCTTCCCCCGTCACCATGGCGACGGGGCAGGATGAGCGACGTTGTGACGTCATTGGGAGTCCCGATCCACCCCTCGGCGCTGCCTGGCACTGATTGGCCAGGCAGCGCACGGGGTCTGGGGGGGGGGCCCCGCGCGCCACAACGGATAGCGGCGATCGGGCGCGGGGCGGCGGCGATCAGTGTGCTGGCGCAGCTAGCAAAGTGCTAGCTGCGTCCAGCAAAAAAAAAATTAAGAAAATCGGCCGAGCAGGGCCGGAGAAAACCTCCTGCGCGGCTTACCCCGAACCGCCAGGAAGGTTAATGATAACTACTATTCAAAGTATCTATAGAAGTCATTACTATGAGCACAGGACCAATAGAGAGCTAATACTGCAGTTGAGGGAGGGCCCCTCGGGGCCCCTCTGGCCCCGATATTGTCGCAACCTCTGCAACCCCTATTGCTACACCCCTGTTCTCCATCTCTAACGCTGGGAATACATGGCTCGATTCTGAGCCATTTAGATGGCTCGATAGATCATTTCCGACACGTCCGATCTCCCGCCCATTTTGCCACTCGATTCCGCACTGAGCACAATGGAACAAGATAAGAAAAACGAGTGGAAGCTAAGAGAATCGCCTGCGGAATCAAGCGGGGAATCGATCGAGCGGGAGAATCGAGCGGCAAAATGGAGCAGTGTATGCCCAGCATAATACTTTTTGCCACAGACCCTGAATAGGCATACAGCTTAGATGTGTCTGACTGAAGTGACTGCATTAGCTCCATGCTTGTTTCAGGTGTGTGATTCAGACACTACTGCAGCCAAAGAGCTCAGCAGGACAGCCAGGCAACTTGTATTGTTTAACAGGAAATAAATATGGCAGCCTCAATAGCCCTCTCACTTCAGGTGTCCTTTAAGGCCACATTCTCAGTAATGCATTCCGGTGCAATGTAATGGCTGTTTTGTAACGCAGATTACAGCATTGCAATGCACCTCCTATGTGACATTCACAGTGCAGCAGGAACGTTGCGGTATACCGGGTTATGGCATCCTAATGCATTGCATGCAGTGCGTTACTGCTAAACAGCCGCGTAAACAGTATAAGTGAAGCATATTTATCATTGAGTGTATGCTTCACTGCACCTGACGCAAGGTGAGTATAACCTGTATTTTGCCTGCGACTGTCTGGCTATATTTGCTCGGAAAGGAAATGTTCTTTCCATATTTTAGTTCCTTTTTAATTAATGAGGTGCTAAATTAAACCAGGCTGCAGATCAATTTGTTCACAAATAAAGGAAGAGATTACCGTGAGAGGTCTCCTCTGCCCTTCACAACACACTCAGCAAAATCATCTCTCATTAAGACTCGACTTGCTGCGTTTGCAAAATATGAGTTTGTACTTAAAGGGACTCCGAGCAGTGCAGAAACTATGGAAAGATACATATCATTTTAAAGCTCTCTTTCTCCTCTTTCCAATGATATATAAACCGCCACCCTACGCCTTTTAGTTTTCGCTATTTTCACGATTGAAATTGCCGCGGCCGCGATTTCGATCGCGAAAATAGAGAAAACTAAAAGGCGTAGGGCAACGATGTAGGTGTCGTCAGAAAGAGGAGAAAGAGAGCTTTAAAATGATATCCATCAAGCCATAGTTATATTGTATTACACAGGACGACACTTTCCCCAGTGTCAGCAGCTGCATTCAGCAGAATGGAGCTGCTGACTTTGAGAAAAAGTCGCCCTGTGTAATACATTATAACTATGGCTTGATGGATATCATTTTAAAGCTCTCTTTCTCCTCTTTCTGACGACACCTACATCGTTGCCCTACGCCTTTTAGTTTTCTCTATTTTCGCGATCGAAATCGCGGCCGCGGCAATTTCAATCGTGAAAATAGCGAAAACTAAAAGGCGTAGGGTGGCGGTTTATATATCATTGGAAAGAGGAGAAAGAGAGCTTTAAAATGATGTGCATCTTTCCATAGTTTCTGCACTGCTCGGAGTCCCTTTAAAATCCAAATACAGCATTATTAAAAAGTTTCTTCCGTCCAACTTTCCTCCAACCTCCCCCTGATAATGAGTTCTCGTTCACACGAAGGACGTTTTTGCCCTTTTTTTCCAGCGCAGGCGATTTTCAAAATCGCCCATAAAAACGCTTGCGCGATGAATCTCTATGAGAAGGTTCATATCAGCACGTTGCGTCCGCTTTGCTGTCAGCGAAGCGATGCCTGGACCATTTTTGAGGCGTTTTTGCTATAATGGAAGGTATAGGAAGAGCGCTAAACGCTCACAAAGCCACTTTATGCAGCGATCGCGTTCACGGTTTTTTTTTTGATAAATTGTAGTTATTCTTTTTCAGGTCAAAGAGTTCGCTTCCTGACTTGCGTCAGGTAGTGAATGACAAATCCGCTCTGGAAAAGCGCTTACAAAAGAACTTTTGCCAAAAACGCAGCGCAGGGGAGCGCCGGGGGAGGGAAAAGAAACAACGCACAAAAACGCAAAACACTTCCGTTTTCATTTTCATTTTTAGGTGTGAATGAGGCCTTAAAGAGACACTGAAGCGAAAAAAAATGATGATATTATGATTTGTATGTGTAGTACAGCTAAGAAAAAAAACATTAAGATCAGATACATCAGTCTAATTGTTTCCAGTACAGGAAGAGTTGAGAAACTCCAGTTGTTATCTCTATGCAAACAAGCCATTAAGCTCTCCGACTAAGTTAGTCGTGGAGAGGGCTGTTATCTGACTTTTATTATCTCGACTGTAAGTGAACTGTTTACTTTTCCTCTGCTAGAGGAGAGGTCATAACTTCACAGACTGCTCTGAAAGACTCATTTTGAATGCTGAGTGTTGTGTAATCTGCACATATTATAGAATGATGCAATGTTAGAAAAAACACTATATACCTGAAAATAAAAATATGAGAATATTTTCTTTACTGCTAATCTTCTAGTAATTATTCATAGTACACAACCAATTCAATATATCATATATTTTTTTTCGCTTCAGTTTCTCTTTAAAGAGAGCCTGTAGTGACAGATAGTGGAATGCAGTAAAGAGAGCCTGTAGTGACAGATAGTGGAATGCAGTAAAGAGAGCCTGTAGTGACAGATAGCGGAATGCAGTAAAGAGAGCCTGTAGTGACAGATAGCGGAATGCAGTAAAGAGAGCCTGTAGTGACATATAGTGAAATGCAGTGAAGAGAGCCTGTAGTGACAGATAGTGGAATGCAGTAAAGAGAGCCTGTAGTGACAGATAGTGGAATGCAGTAAAGAAAGCCTGTAGTGACAGATAGTGGAATGAAGTAAAGAGAGCCTGTAGTGACAGATAGTGGAATGCAGTAAAGAGAGCCTGTAGTGACAGATAGTGGAATGCAGTAAAGAGAGCCTGTAGTGACAGATAGCGGAATGCAGTAAAGAGAGCCTGTAGTGACAGATAGTGGAATGCAGTAAAGAGAGCCTGTAGTGACAGATAGCGGAATGCAGTAAAGAGAGCCTGTAGTGACAGATAGCGGAATGCAGTAAAGAGAGCCTGTAGTGACAGATAGCGGAATGCAGTAAATTATTCAGAATACCCACTTTTTACAGTAATGTTCCTAGTCTCAGCATCAGAAACACTCTCCTTTATCGATATATTGCTGTATATTGGTTTGTAGCCCCGCCCTCCCTGTGATGTCACAGCCTAGGCTGATTAGCTATGCAGAATTCTCCTATGCAGAGCATTCTGGGAGACCAGGTATATTTTGTACTGGCTTCAGGATTCTCAGTAGACAAACATTCCGCAGAGATCACCTGACAGGACTAAAGATGTCGCCACCTGTGATAAAAGTCAGAAAGTAAATCAGGGTGAAGAAAGATTTTAAAATGGGCAAACACTGACTAAATAATTAGTAAATTAATATTGTCAAAAAATAAGCTGAAGTGGCACTGAAGTGAGGGATAGGAAAGCTGCCATTTTTTGCTCTTTGTTGTTATGCATATTACAGAGTACATAGTCATGTCACTGGCTGTCCTCAGAGGAGCTCACACTCTAATCCTACCATAGTCATAGTGTAATGTCCTACCATATTATTATTATGTATTTATATAGCACTGACATCTTCTGCAGCACTTTACAGAGTACACAGTCATGTCACTGACTGTCCTCAGAGGAGCCCACAATGTAATCCTACCATTGTCATAGTGTAATTTCCTACCATATTATCATGTATTTATATAGCACTGACATCTTCTGCAGCACTTTACAGAGTGCATAGTCATGTCACCGACTGTCCTCAGAGGAGCTCACAATCTAATCCTGCCATAGTCCTAGAATAATGCCATACCATATTATTATTATGTATTTATATAGCACAGACATCTTCTGCAGCACATTACAGAGTACATAGTCATGTCACTGACTGTCCTCAGAGGAGCTCACACTCTAATCCTACCATAGTCATAGTCTAATGTCCTACCATATTATCATGTATTTATATAGCACTGACATCTTCTGCAGCACTTTACAGAGTACATAGTCATGTCACTGACTGTCCTCAGAGGAGCTCACACTATAATCCTACCATAGTCATAGTCTATTGTCCTACCATATTATTATTATGTATTTATATAGCACTGGCATCTTCTGCAGCACATTACAGAGTACATAGTCATGTCACTGACTGTCCCCAGAGGAGCTCACAATCTAATCCTACCATAGTCATAGTCTAATGTCCTACCATATTATTATTATGTATTTATATAGCACTGACATCTCCTGCAGCACATTACAGAGTACACAGTCATGTCACTGACTGTCCTCAGAGGAGCTCACACTCTAATATTACCATAGTCATAGTCTAATGTCCTACCATATTATTATTATGTATTTATATAGCACTGACATCTTCTGCAGCACATTACAGAGTACACAGTCATGTCACTGACTGTCCTCAGAGGAGCTCACAATCTAATCCTACCATAGTCATAGTCTAATGCCTTACCATATTAGTATTATGTATTTATATAGCACTGACATCTTCTGCAGCACATTACAGAGTACACAGTCATGTCACTGACTGTCCTCAGAGGAGCTCACACTCTAATCCCTACCATAGTCATAGGCTAATGTCCTACCATATTATTATTATGTATTTATATATAGCACTGACATCTTCTGCAGCACATTACAGAGTACATAGTCATGTCACTGACTGTCCTCAGAGGAGCTTACAATCTAATCCTACTATAGTCATAGTCTAATGTCCTACCATATTATTATTATGTATTTATATAGCACTGACATCTTCTGCAGCACATTACAGAGTACATAGTCATGTCACTGACTGTCCTCAGAGGAGCTCACAATCTAATCCCTACCATTTCCATTGGCTTGCATTGCATGCAATTTGCATGTTCATTCAAAAAAAAAAAAGTGTACATGTAGGCCAATTTTTTTTCTGCAGAAAATTTGGATGCAAAATTTTGCACACCAATGCATGTGAAATGTGACAACATTGGATTGCATTATAGGTGCAGCGGAACGCAAAAAGGGAATATGCCAAGGGGGCCTAAGGGTTAAAGTATCATCACTTACTCCATTCTGTACAGGGGGAGATCCACGATCAGTGTTGTTTGCAAATTTTTGTCTATTTTCGAGTTTGAGAAATTGCAGCAAAAATGCAAAAAAAAAACCCTATTTTCTACCGCAAAAAATAAACCCTTTTTTAATGGCATTATCACTCAAAAATTGAATATTTTTGAGGAAAATTAACCTGTTCAGGACCATAGGCTTACACCCCCCTAGTGACCAGTCTATTTTTAACAATTCAGGCCACTGTAGCTTTAAGGGCTCACTGCAAGGCCGCACAACTCAGCACACAAGTGATCCCCCCTTTTCTGCCCACCAACAGAGCTTTCTGTTGGTGGGCTCTCATTGCTGCTGGGTTGTTTATTTATTTATATTTATTTGTTTATTTTTTTTTTAATAAAATTTCCTATTTTTTGATCTATTTATTTAATCCCCCGTCCCTCCCCCCGCCAGCCAATGACAGCGATTGGCTGTCATAGGCATTAGTCTATGAGAGCCGATCGCTCTTGTGCCTCCCAAGGGGACAGCCAAGTGACACGACTGTCCCCAGTACAGCGCTGCCTTAGATCGCAGCGCTGTACTATGTAAAAAGACGGCGATTTCGCTGCCTAACAGTCTCCTAGCGGCGATCGCTGTCGAACGGAGCTCTGCTACTCAATCGGGGATGCGCGCCGGTGCGCGCGCAATCCCCTGCAATCTCCGCCCATAGGATCTTACGCCAATTGGCGTTAGGTGGTCCTGGGGGAGCCGCCACATTCATGCCAATTGACGTGAGGCGGTCGGCAATAGGTTAATGCAAAAAGAATATTTATCAGATGAGAAGATATTAGATATTACACATTAATGGTTCTCATTGGAGAAAGGATATCATATCCGAAACGCCGTGCGTCATGGGACCCGGCTCACACTGAACTTTTATATGCTTTGTCAATTCTTTTAAAAGAGCTTCAATAAATTACATTTCTAGACGGTGCAGATCTTCTCAGCAGTTGGCTGATGGTGTAATGGTTAAGGGCTCTGCCTCTGACACAGGAGACCAGGGTTCAAATCTCGGCTCTGCCTGTTCAGTAAGCCAGCACCTATTCAGCAGGAGACCTTAGGCAAGTCTCCCTTACACTGCTACTGCCAATAGAGCGCGCCCTAGTGGCTGCTACTATGCTCTGGCACTTTGAGTCCGCAAGGAGAAAAGCGCAATATAAATGTTATTTGTCTTTTGTCTTCTCATCTGATAAATAGATTCCCTGCGACTCCATGGTTGATCACGGCATGTCAAGGAGCCATTGGTGTGGTTGTAAGAGGACTATTACTGCAATAAGAATATTGGCATTTTCCCTCATCGCTGTCATTCTGCTTCGTGCATGAAAAAAGGGCACCGTGAAAAAAGGGCCCGACTTGATAACGAAATCTGATAACGATAATCATAGTAGTCAAGCTTTGTTAACGATAAATACCATTGTAAAAACAGACGAGAAATAATAACGAAAAGATATTAACGCTAAATATCGTTACGTAATTGAACAATACAGCTTAACTTAACCTTACTCTCACACAGACCCCTCCCCTGGTGGCGCCTAAAACTAACCACTCCCCTGGAGGCGCCTGACCCTAACCACCCCCCTGGTGGTGCCTAACCTTAACCACCCCCCAGGTGGTGCCTAACCCTACCCCCCGGTGGTGCCTAACCCTAACCACCCCCCTGGTGGTGCCTAACCCTAACCACCCCCCTGGTGGAACCTAACCCTAACCCCCCGGTGGTGCCTAACCCTAACCACCCCGCTGGTGGTGCCTAACCCTAACCACCCCCTTGGTGGTACCTAACCCTACCCCCCCGGTGGTGCCTAACCCTAACAACCCCCCTGGTGGTGCCTAACCCTAACCACCCCCCTGGTGGTGCCTAACCCTAACCACCCCCCTGGTGGTGTCTAACCCTAACCACCCCCCAGGTGGTGCCTAACCCTACCCCCCGGTGGTGCCTAACCCTAACCACCCCCCGGCAAGGGCGCAGGGCCCGTGGTCGCAGCGGTCGCCTTGGCGACCGGGCCCGGCTCCTGAGGAGGCGGGGGAGGGGCCCGGGGGGCCCATCTCCGTTTGGAGGGCCATGCGGCCCGTGCGCGCTGGTAGGGGGGGCCGCAGCCGCGGGGAGGGCAGCCCGACCTCTCCCTCCCTTCCTCTCCCCGGGGCCCCCCCCTCAGATGCAGAGTGAGCGGCTCACGGAAGCGCTGTAGGCAGAACTCACCTCCCTGCGTTCCACTCGCCGCTGATCTCCTCTCTGGCTGTCTCTGCATAGATGCTGTTACACACGCAGCTTCCGGCTAAACAGGAAGCTGCGTGTGTAAGCATCTATGCAGAGCCAGCCAGAGAGGAGATCAGCGGCGATTGGAACCAGGGACGGAGGTGAGTTCTGCCTACAGCGCTTCCGTGAGCCGCTCACTCTGCATCTGAGGGGGGGCCCCGGGGAGAGGAAGGGAGGGAGAGGTCGGGCTGCCCTCCCCGCGGCTGCGGCCCCCCCCTCCAGTATGGGGACGGGGCACCTACCTACCTGCCCTATCCTGGGGGGCAGCTACCTAATCTATCCTGGGGGGCAGCTACCTAATCTATCCTGGGGGGCAGCTACCTAATCTAACCTATACTGGGGGGCACCTACCTAATCTATCCTGGGGGCAGCTACCTAATCTATCCTGGGGGGCAGCTACCTAATCTAATCTAATCCTGGGGGGCAGCTATCTAATCTATCCTGGGGGGCAGCTACCTAATCTATCCTGGGGGCAGCTACCTAATCTATCCTGGGGGGCAGCTACCTAATCTAATCTAATCCTGGGGGGCAGCTATCTAATCTATCCTGGGGGGCAGCTACCTAATCTAACCTACACTGGGGGGCAGCTACCTAATCTATCCTGGGGGCAGCTACCTAATCTATCCTGGGGGGCAGCTACCTAATCTAATATAATCCTGGGGGGCAGCTATCTAATCTATCCTGGGGGGCAGCTACCTAATCTATCCTGGGGAGCAGCTACCTAATCTATCCTGGGGGGCAGCTACCTAATCTATCCTGGGGGGCAGCTACCTAATCTAACCTATACTGGGGGGCACCTACCTAATCTATCCTGGGGGGCAGCTACCTAATCTATCCTGGGGGGCAGCTACCTAATCTATCCTGGGGGGAAGCTACCTAATCTATCCTGGGGGGCAGCTACCTAATCTAACCTATACTGGGGGGCACCTACCTAATCTATCCTGGGGGCAGCTACCTAATCTATCCTGGGGGGCAGCTACCTAATCTATCCTGGGGGGCAGCTACCTAATCTAACCTAATCCTGGGGGGCAGCTACCTAATCTATCCTGGGGGGCAGCTACCTAATCTAACCTATACTGGGGGGCACCTACCTAATCTATCCTGGGGGCAGCTACCTAATCTATCCTGGGGGGCAGCTACCTAATCTAACCTATACTGGGGGGCACCTACCTAATCTAACCTATACTGGGGGGCACCGACCTAATCTAATTTATACTGGGGGCACCTACCTATCTAACCTATACTGGGGGCACTTACTTATCTAACCTGTATTGGGGGCACCTAGCTAGCCTATACAGGTGGCAACTAAACTGGCTACCTATATTGGAGGCACCTAACTAACTAACCTATACTGGGGGCACCTACCTATCTAACCTACGCTGGGGGCAACTATTCTGGCTACCTATATTAGAGGCACCCACCTAGCTAACCTGTACTGGGGGCACCTATCTATCTAACTTATACCCGCGGCGCCTGCCTATCTCACCTATACCGGGGGCAACTATACTGGCTTACCTATGCCTGACTACCTATACTGGGGGTACCTATAGCTGGCTATAGGGATTTTGATATGTGTGTGCATCCGTCGGGTGTTGCCGGGGGAGGGGGGGCTGTTGTTGCCGGGGGGGGGCCCACATCCAGATTCCGCATCGGGGCCCAGAGGTTTGTAGCTACGCCACTGCCCCCCGGTGGTGCCTAACCCTAACCACTCCCCTGGTGGCGCTTAAAACGAACCACTCCCTTGGAGGAGCCTGACCCTAACTACCCCCTGGTGGTGCCTAACCTTAACCACCCCCAGGTGGTGCCTAACCCTACCCCCCGGTGGTGCCTAACCCTAACCACCCCCCTGGTGGTGCCTAACCTTAACCACCCCCCTGGTGGTACCTAACCTTACCCCCCCGGTGGTGCCTAACCCTAACCAACCCCCTGGTGGTGCCTAACCCTAACCACCCCCCCTGGTGGTACCTAACCCCCCTTGTGGTGCCTAACCCTAACCACCCCCAGGTGGTGCCTAACCCTACCACCCGGTGGTGCCTAACCCTAACCACCCCCCTGGTGGTACCTAACCCTACCCCCCTGGTGGTGCCTAACCCTAAAAAAAAAACAGGTGGTGCCTAGCCCTACCCCCCTGGTGGTGCCTAACCCTAACCACCCCAGTGGTGGTACCTAACCCTACCCCCCAGGTGGTGCCTAACCCTAACCCCCCCGGTGGTGCCTAACCCTAACCACTCCCCTGGTGGTGCCAAACCCTAACCACCCCCCTGGTGGTGCCAAACCCTAACCACCCCCCCTGGTTTTGCCTAAAACTAACCTTCGCCCGGGTGGTGCCTAACCCTAACCACTCCCTCTGGTGGTGCCTAGCCCTAACCACTCCCCCTGGTGGTGCCTAACCCTAACCACTCCCTCTGCAGAAACACCCTTTTACACATAGAAACGATAATATCTTTGATAACGTAAAATCTATACATATAAACGAAATAATATGACAAAAACTATAAAGTTGCAAGCTTCTAAAACGATAACATACTTCAAAAACTATAATGTTCTAATGTTGTTAACGATATTTATCATGGCGCCCTTTTTTCTGTTTTTTTTTTTGCCATATTAACGATAATTGCATTACAGTCTATGGCGGCGTCCTTTTCGTCCAGCCTCAGCCGGCGGCCTTTTTTTCCTGCTGCCGCTTTATCCTAACAGAAAACAAGCAAATAAAGCACAAGGTACAATGCCTGCTTTCTAAACGCAGGGCGTCATCAGCGTAACCCGCCAGCGGCACAGTTCTGTCTGCAGGCGTCCTCTTGATCCCGGCACAGCTACTGCCCTAGCTCTGTGGCAAGCTAACCTTCATCACGGCGATGCTGAACATTTTCCAAGTTTTGGGTTTATTTCCGAACACGCTTTATTTTTAGCTTTCATTTAATTTTTCAGAAGCGAGCGTGGCTCCGATCCCCCGAGGACTTTCGCCCAAGTCTGTTACAAGATCTCTTCTGATTTCATGTTTAGCTTTTGGGAGAAAGAGACGTCGTCTGATTACATTCATTAATATGACTCATGTATAAACAAACGTTACCCTAAAAAGTCGCTCACATCTCAGCAACGCGACGCTCAGGTCTGGAGAAACCGGGAATGGAGGAACATTTGTAAAAACCTCCAGGGAGTTGATTGATGTTTGCGTCTCAGAGGAAAGTGAGTTTACCTTCACATGGAAGGCAAACACAGGAGGTGCGCAAAGGCTTTATTCACTACTTGGTAAAGGGGGAAGAGGCGCCCAGAGCAGATAAAATACGTTAAAAACAAATAAAATGAAAAAAGTGAGGTGGCTTACCTCAATGAAGACAAATTCACGTATTAATAGAATTTTATTGCACTGGCAATGCGTTTCGTGGGTGCATACCCACTTCCTCAGGCCAAATAGCAGTGCCTAATAGTGCTTGTAGCCACAAATAAGGCGCTTTCTTCCTGCAGGGTGCAATTTTTATTATCCCTACTTTTTGTCCGTTTATTCACTACTTGTTTGTTAGCTATATAACTGCTTATTTACTTTGCTACTATTGTTACCTGCTACCCACCGATTGGGGGCCCCCAGTACTTCTCCGCCCCTTTCACTCCTTATCCCGAATTAAATCAGCAGGGTCGGCCATACTATCCCAGAAAAAAACAAAACAAGTAGATAACTACTTGTACTACTTACATAACACATGTACTGTACTGTCCACATTTTGATATCAGTGAATTTTATACAGTGAATAAAGAGAAAAAAGTTACAGGCATTTTCCATGTTTACTGCCTATGACTTTAGCCAATCCTGATGCCATTTTCTCTCCTAAGGTGGCCACTAATAATCCAATTTAGAGCAAAAAATAATTCGATCAATCAGATAATTCTGATTGTATGTGAAATTGTTCACTACACCATCAACGAACCAATCTTTGCTTCCTATTTATCACAACGGACAAGAAAATCCAAGTTTCGTTTTTTTATAAAAATCCAATCAGACGACTGCTTTTATAATCGTTCATAATCGATTGTGCCCATCAATGGCGATTATTTACCACCAATCCGATCAGAATTTCTGAGCACTCGAACGATTTTTCGCTAGAAAGTGGGCCGTTAGTGGCCACTTTCATCTTTTTTTCTCTCCAAGAAAGTGCACTGTCATATCTAGCTTGATTTGTAAACACATGTGAGCACAGCATAGATCGTATTTTAGCAGCTTCTGCAGAGGGGTGAGGTGTCTGTCACACTGAACTGCCCTCAGCCAATCAGTGAGGAGCGGGATTGTGGGAGGGGAGATAACTAGCTTCCCTCTCCCCGGCAGTGTACCAAATAGAGCCAGGCTGACTGAGATTAGATTCATTACAGCAGACACATTTATAATTACCATATATTGGAATGCTTGCAATGCAGGGTAAGGATGTAGACTACATAATAAACACAGAGCAGTGAGTAGGTAAATGGAATTTGATTTTATGGCTTACAGTCCAGCTTTAAAGCAGACCCAAACTCTTGCACAGCACATAATGAAAAGTCTTTATTCCTAACACAGTTACTGAAAGAATCCACTGCTCTGTGTTCTGTGTTTGCTTAGCCAGGTCAAACTGTCTATTTAGTTCTTATCAGAAGCTGTGAATAGACTGCAGGAACACTGCTGCTCCCCCAGTATGAACAGCTTAAAGTGGTCTGAAACTCTGACATAACATTCAATAAAAATGTGCTTTCAAACTTTTTATTACACATACAGTTATCATATTTGCCTTTGTGCACACGTAATATTGTCTGTTTACAAATTACACGTTTCCAAAGTGTAGTTTATCTTGCCCTGAGCCCTGCCATTGCATTTTATTCTTTTTCTATCATAACTGCTTTTTATTATATATTATAATCGTCTAATGAGCTATTCTGAACACTGTGTGTGCCTGAAGCAGAGACAGTTTCTTAGAGAGTGTTTGTTTACATTCCAGTGTTGATACATTTGTGTTTAACATGTAAAAAAGATACTGTTATCTCCAGTTTGGATGAGGATTTGAAGCTGAATAGCAGGAGAAAGTGCTTTGTTTAACCATTTCAGTGATGTTCTGCTGGAATTTTTTTCTGGGATAGTACAGTAGCTTTCAAGCTGTGAGGAATCTTTTAGAGAAAAGTAGAAATGCTGACTTTCAGACCACTTTAAATTGAATGTAAACTTAACAACAAAAAAACAAAACAAAACAAAAAAACCGCTTGCCTACCTATGGAGAGGGAAGTCTCTGGGTCCTATAAAGCCTTCCTGTTACTCTCATGGTCCCCTAGTTCCAGCTCTGTCACCCCCTTTAGCGGTATTCAACTGCTATTTCTAATTGGACTGTTATGGGCAGTGAAAAGGACCTAACGAGAGGATGCTGGCACATTGTTTTGAGTGGTTGTTTGTGACACCAAGAACCTAACAACAACAACCACATATACATTTATTTGGCTAGTTTGGGAATGCACTTCAAATAGGTTGGGGCATTTTTTTTAAGCAATCATTGGCTGGATTACAATATTCTATCTGGAAGCTTTGTCCTCATGGGATCACAGCAAACTTTGGAAACCCATAGCTTTTTCTTCAAGGTGACTTGACTTACTAGCAAGTGGGTGAATTCCGCTACACCTCAGGCACCAAGATAGTGCTGGACCCAAATGTGCAGCAAAAACAGAGGAAGTTCCGCACAAAATCTTGTGTTCAATCGAGTCCCAACTTTATTGATACAGGTAAAAAGCCATACAGTCATGGAGCTGACATGTTTCGGATTCACGGGTCCTTAATCAACATGAACTTGTGCTATGATTAACCTCCTTGCCGGTTTTCCCGACCTGAGCTCGGGGTAGAAAAAAGAAGCTGTTAGCGGTGATCCCGAGCTCAGGTCGGGGTAGGCATTGCAGAGCTTTACCTTTAGTTGTGGAGTCCCGCGCGCGATCGTGCTGCGCAGCGGGACTCCAGCCTCTCTCCCCGGCAGTGTTGGGTCTTTCCCTGGCCGCCGGGATCCCACATGTCCCCGCTATTCTTCCGGGGACCCGGCAGCCAGTTGGAGCAGCGGAGCCGTGGTGACAGCAGAGCGGTGGTGGCAGCGTGACGTCATCGGGGGCGGGGCTAATATTGAAAACGAACTTCTCTATATTAGAGAAATATAGAGAAGTTCGTTTATATGTATATTAGCGCCATCTTGTGGGCAAAGAGAAAACTGCAGCACAGGAGCCCAGAAAGGTACATTTTTTTTTATTTTGCTGCAGATCTCCCTGCCAGAATGATTTTTTTCAGGTTTTAGGGTCTGAAAGAGTGGAAAAAAATTGCACCGCTTTTAGACCCTAAAATCTGGAAAGAATCAGAACGGCAAGGAGGTTAAGGACCTGTGAGTCCGAAACATGTCAGCTCCATGACTGTATGGCTTATTACCTGTATCAATAAAGTTGGGACTCGATTGAACACAAGATTTTGTGCGGAACTTCCTCTGTTTTTGCTGACTTGACTTACACTGTTGGTGACCCTCATTCTCCTACAGTCTGGCAGCTCTGCGAAAATATATGTCATATCAGCTTCTAGGGTGATAAATGCAGTATAATGGGCATCTATTGATAAAACATTTCTCATTTTTGGTCAGGCTGGAGAAAGTAAAATGAGCAGGTATTATTGTACTAGATGGTGTCAGACAATGGGAATTACTTCTGGAGACGAGAGGAAAGGCAGTCTGAGACCAATTTTAGCCATAAACAAATAACCAGAGCTACAGTATATGTGAAATATAATCCGCACGGTACTTATCCGTTAGCCGGGCGCATCCTCTAGGTGGCGACAAAACTCCACCAGAGTTACATCTTTCCCTACTATCCATGTCGGCCTGGAGGGGGAATAGTAATTAGCGCCACCTGCCGGATGCGCCCGGCTAACGGATAAGTACCATCCGCACTTACTACAGCATCTCTTGCTAAGCTGGTGGCGGTTTAAAGATCACCATTTACCTTATTTTTCGGCATGTAAGACACACTTTTCTCCCCCAAAAATGTGGAGAAAAAAAGTTATTGAGTCCCCAAATTATGAACGCCCGCCAACACAAACCACCAACCTGCCGTGATGTTGGGGACTGCATTCTCCCCGTTTCCTCCTCTGCTCCGCCCCCCGTGCCCTGCTCCACTCTTCGTGTATAGCTATCAGCAGCAGCAGGATGGCTCACCTCACCCAGCGGTGATCAGAGACCTCTCTCTCACAACGCCCCTAGTGGCGGCTACAGCTGATGACGTGATCAGTAGAAGCCGGCACTAGGGGAACAGTGAGAGAGAGGAGAGGTCTCTGATCGCCGCTGGAGCCACTTGATGAGGTGAACCATGCTGATGAACCTCCAGGACTATCTTTTATTTTCATTGTGAAAAGTACACACTGTAGCATTACTTCAGAATCAAATATCCTCACCGTAAATTGTGACAGGAACACAATCTAACTCTTGTGATAAACAGTAGAAATAGCCAAACAAAATGTGTGTTTTTTACCTACAGTAGCACTTCAGCACTTCATTTTTGAACTGTAATTGGCAAAAATGAGAAATAATGTGTTTTTTTTCTATTTTTTTCCTCTGTTTCCCATTAAAACGAATAGAAAACAAAATTGTTCAAGGGAAAAAATACCATACAATGAAAGCCTAGTTTGTCTTGGAAAAAAAAGGATATCTATTTCATGTAGGTGTCCAAGGTAGGCATAAAGTTACAGATGATTAAGGGCCCGTTCACACTAGGGGCGTTTTCGCCCTTTTTTCAAGCGATTTTTAAAATGAATCTCTATGAGAAGGTTCATATCAGCGCGGTTCATGCGCGGTGCGTTCAGCAAAGCGGTGCCTGCACCATTTTTTGGCCATTTTTGCTATAATGGAAGGTATAGGAAAAGCGCTAAACACTCACAAAACCAATTTATGCGGCAATTGCATTCACATTTTTTAGAATAAATACATTGTATTTATTAGAAATAAGTCAAAAGTCCGCGCTCATAATCAAAGGCTAGATACACAAAAGTCTCACTGTCCTTATTCAGGTTGTCCACAGACCGTCCCGATCAAAGTTCACACTGCGTATGCCTATTAGTACTCCAAAATGTATCAGCCAAGATTCACGTTATATGCAAAATAGAAAAACAAAACAAACATAGTGTAAAACTGTATTGCACTATAAAATCCTCCAGCACCTCACCAGAGTGTCAGCTTCCGTCACCCAGCACACTACACCAACTGTGCCTGGACACCCCCCAATGTGCCCGCACTCACCCAAATAACCTCCAAAATATCCGGAGGTGGGAATGAAAGCTTTTGGGGGTAGGAATCATCCACAGTTCGGCTGTATCCACTACTAGGGTTCCAATAACAGCACTATAATTTGCATTTGTAAGGGCTGGTTCAGATGGACGTTGCCAGCGTGGCATCTCAATTCAAATACTTTTTTGCAAGCTTGAAGAAATGCATTTGTCAGCCTTTGGCTACGCTTCCCAGCGTGCAGTGTTTTTCATCCCCACAGGCAGTAAACGATCCTGGAATCGCGGCTGCTCTGGGCTGGTAATAGGAGAGTGATAGGAGAGCCTCTTTTATATCCTAAGGCCCGGTTCACATTAGCGGTGGCTATCCGGAATAGCCGTGCCGGAGCCGCACCGCATGCTGGCCGGACGAAACGGACGCACGGCATAGCAATGTAAATCTATGCCAGGGTTCACATGTGTCCGTTTCGTCCGGACCGGAGCCGGACCGGATCCGGACTCCGGTGTCCGTTCCAACATGCGCTATTTTTTGGTCCGGCTCCTCCGGCAGCCGTATCCGGGGCGGAGCCGGACTGCACCATCCGGCCAATGGAAACCAATGAGAACCGGAGAGCGCACAACACACTGGCAAAAAAACCGGATGTTCTACCCCACTTCCTATGCGGATTTTTGCGGCGATATTGGCTGGGGACACATGGGCAAGCATTTTGGAGTGGAGCAGCACAGCTGGATCCGGATCCGGAGATGTTGGCAGCATGTCGGAGGTGGAGGTGAGTGCTAAACAGCAGAGGGCCTGATTCCACAGGTCCCCCTTCTGCTGACCTCCCAGACCCCAACATTTTTTTTTGTTTTTATACAGGTTGTTATACTCTTTAAGAATCCGGATCCGGACCGCAACCGTGTTCATACCGCACGGAAACCGTATGCAACCGGACCGGATCCGGACAGGAACCGTACGGTTCAGGTCCGATCCGGCTCCGGTGCGGTCCGGACATCCGGTGCGGTTTTTGTAAAACCGCAAGTGTGAACCGGCCCTAAGCGCATAGGAATTTTTATTTTACATTGTATTTATTATTTTCCGGTTCAAAAAGTTAACTTCATGACTTGCGTCAGGAAGTGACTTACAAAATCGCTCTGGAAAAACGCTTAGAAAAGCGGTTTTACCAAAAATGCAGCAGGGGAGAGCTGGGGGGGAACAGCGCACAAAAACGCGAAATGCTTGCGTTTGCATTTTCGTTTTTAGGTGTGAATAAGGCCTAAATGGGGACATAGCTAAGATGTCAAAACTGCTCTGGTCCATAGGAGCAGTGTTGCCAACTCATCCCTTTAATTACTGACACATATGAATTATACAGGTTTCGTGGCTAGGTAGATGCAGTTAAGGCACTGATTATGTGTAAGTAGCCCCAGAACCTGTATAACTTAGCTGTGTCAGTAATTAAAGGAATAAGTTGGCAACGCTGCATAGGAGGGAAAAACAAGGTTTGGATGTGAAGTGGTTAAATTTACAGGCCGGTACGAGCGCCGTGCTGCTTCTCTGCCTCTCTCTGCCCTCTGTAAACAAGTTTTGTAATAACAAGATAAGGATATAAGGCAGTGGAATAGATTAATATGCCCCGGGGTTGTTTCTTTACTTGTGCCGACATTCGCTCCTAATTACCGCTGCCGTCATCGCCGCTCTCTGGAAACGAAGTGTGAAGATTAAAATATTCAAAGCACATGATACTCACACTCTGCATACTTTTGAAGTTGGGCGAATTCTGCAGGGCTAAGGTTGACCCACTTTTCCTGGTTCGTCATTATTGGTCATACAGGCTCCAGTTGCCGGGGCGGACGAGGGCGACAATTGGCAGGCGGCAATAATTGGTATAATTTCCTCTCAGTCCCCGAGAGTCTCTGCGGTCCGCAGTGAAGGGATAATTACGCTGATGAAATCCTCATCGAAGCCATTGTGCGCTTAAGACTCTGAAACAGGAAGGAAAATACAATTAAATATTGGAGGATTCGCAGCAGGATCCGTCCTGACAGCTTCTCCAGCGGCGGAGATGCGCAAGACTCAGAAAATCCGGAAATCATACATTTGAGAAAAAAAAGGACAATATTTATTTCATAATAAGCTGCTGAGAGAAGCTTTGATCAGAATCCGCGCTGTTCATTTTGTTGCTGTTCATTTTGTTGTCTTTAAAAAAAATTTTTTTTTGCAAAAGCGAAATGCATAAGGCGGAAGTATTAAACCAATTTTCAAAAAAGGGTTAAAGAAAGACTCCGCCATGCATGAAATAAAAGCATTTCCTAATCCATAACTGGCCGTTATTGCAATTCTTTTCCGAACACGTTTAATCTGCTTTGAAAGGTCATTAAAGTGGACTTGTATTCAGATCTTCCTCTCCGCTCTAAAAGATAAGCAACAGCATAACAACCTTTAGGCTGCTTCCACACAGGGACGTTACAGGCGCACGTTAGTGCAGCCTGTACCGCTCCTCCTCCAACGCACAGCAATGTAACACAAGTGGGCTGTTCACACAGTCCATGTTGCGTTACATGTAACGCTGCACGTTGTCGGGAAAGTGCAGCATGCTACGGCGTTAGAGTGGCTTAAGCCGCGTTAGACTGTTTGCACATGCGCAGTGAGGGGCGGAGAGGAGGCGGGGAGATGCAGCTACAGTAGCCGCGCACATGGCTACTTAATATTCACTGCACTGGCGGGCGCTGATTGGCCGGCGGGACCACGTGATGCGGAGTGTCTCGCTCTGCATCACGTGGTCCCGCCGGCCAATCAGCGCCACTCTGGGAGACCTTATAGGCATAGAGCCGCCTAACGCGGCTCACTCTACCGTCCTCTCTTGCAGCACCATACGATGCGTTAGGTGCACGTTATGCGACCTTAACGTGGCACCTAACGCAACGTCTTGATCTGCAAGTAGCCTTAAGGAAAAAAACAGATCTTTGTTACAGCTGATGGAAATTCTGCAAAGTGTCTACTTCCTGCTTTCAAGGAAACAGACATATTGTTAACAACCTGTGTTTACCAATTAGATGCTGTTTAGAAGCAGCCAGCTGACTCAGCTGAGAACAAATTACAGTTGAGATTAGTCACAGATGAGGGGGGCATTAGACAGGATAATCTCTCTAAATACATACAGGGTGCATTTCTCTGTGTTTTCCTTCTGTCCTGTGTAGGAGTTCAGGTCCGCTGTTCCAAGCCCCTAAAGCTCCTTTTTGTGCTAATAGACTGTAGATAATTTAAGAAAGGCTTTACTACATGTCACTTAATTAATGAAATTGCTTGCAGTTTACAATATTCATTTATGAATGATTTAAGTCAATGTTTGCCCATTAGTGAAATATTTCCTCTCCCTCATTCACATTCTTAAATGTATCACAAGTCACAACATCTTTATTGCTGGTAGGTGCATCCCTGTGGAATGTTTGCTGAAGCCAACAGAAATAATACCTATTCTCCCAGAATGTTCTGATTCAAAATTCAAGCACTTTATTGTCATTGTGTAACACTGCAAAATTACTCTTTACAAGGGAAGAAAATTGTGCATAACAGCATAGCAGCTTAGGCTAAATGGTTGGCAAGGCTACATACCAGCAGACAGGGATGTATGGTATACAGTAGCAAGAAAAAGTATGTGAACCCTTTCTAATTATATGGATTTCTGCACAAATTGGTCATAAAATGTGATCTGGTCTTTATCTAAATCACAACAATAGACAATCACAGTCTGCTTAAAGGGAACCTAAACTGAGAGGGATATGTAGGTTTCCTTTTAAGCAATACCAGTTGCCTGGCAGTCCTGCTGATCTCTTTGGCTGCAGTAGTGGCTGAATCACACACCTGACACAAGCATGCAGCTAATCCAGTCTGACTTCAGTCAGAGCACCTGATCTGCATGCTTGTTCAGGGGCTGTGGCTAAAAGTATTAGAGACACAGGATCAGCAGGAGAGTCAGGCAACTGGTATTATTTTAAAAGGAAAAATCAATATCCTTCTCCGTTTACGTTTCCTTTAAACTCATATCACACAAATAATGAAATGTTTCCATGTTTTTATAGAACGCACCATGTAAACATTCACAGTGCAGATGGAAAAGGTATGTGAACACTTGGATTTAATAACTGGTTGAACCTCCTTTGGCAGCAATACGTTCACAAACGTTTCCTGTAGTTGCAGATCAGATGCACACTGGTCTGGAGTAATATTTGATCATTTCTCCTTACAGAACTGTTTCAGTTCAGCAATATTCCTGGGATGTCTGGTGTAAATCGCTTTCTTGAGGTCAGGCCACAGCATCTCAATAGGGTTGAGGTCAGGAATCTGACTGGGCCACTCCAGAAGGAGTATTTGCTTCAGCTTAAGCCATTCTGTTGTTGATTTACTTCTATTCTTTGGGTGGTTGTCCTGTTGCAACACCCATCTTCTGCTGAGCTTCAGCTGGAGGGCAGATGGCCTTAAAGGACTTACGAGGCCTGATTTTTAAAAAATAAACAAAAAAAGTTAGATACCTGTGTGTTTTTGTAAGGCACGGAGGACGCCGTCCGCGCCCTCCGTGCCGTTCCGCCGGGTCCCCGCTGCTGAATATCCCCCCGAACGACCCCCGACCGCACGGCCCGGGTCGGGCTCTCCAGCCTTCACCAAGATGGCCGCTGGAGCTGGCCGCGGCTGCGCAGTCCGCATAGCCGCGAGTGCGGCTGCGCAGCTCTAAGGCCAACTCCCCGATCCACGCTACTGTTACGTGGATTGGGGGGTTGGCCTTAGAGCTGCGCAGCCGCAACCAGCTCCGGCCGCCATCTTGGTGAAGGCTGGAGAGCCCGACCCGGGCCGTGCGGTCGGGGGTCGTTCGGGGGGATATTCAGCAGCGGGAACCCGGCGGAACGGCACGGAGGGCGCGGACGGCGTCCTCCGTGCCTTACAAAAACACACAGGTATCTAACTTTTTTTGTTTATTTTTTTAAAATCAGGCCTCGTAAGTCCTTTAAGTTCTCCTGCAAAATGTCTTGATAAACTTTGGAATTCATTCTTCCTTCGATGATAGCAATCCGTCCAGGCACTTACGCAGCAAAGCAGCCCCAAACCATGATGCCCCCACCACTAGTGTTGTGTGTTTCTAAACAACTCAACTTTGGTTTCATCTGTCCAGAGAATATTTTGCCAGTACTGCTGTGGAACATCCAGGTGCTCTTTCGCAAACTTTAAACATGCAGCAATTTTTTTTGGGGGGAGGGACAGCAGTGCCTTCCTCTGTGCTATCCTCCCATGAACTCCATTCTTGTTTAATGTTTTACGTATTGTAGATTTGCTAATATGGATGTTAGCATATGCCAGAGACTTTTGTAAGTCTGTAGCTGACTCTCTAGGATTTTTCTTCACCTCATTGAGCATTCTGCGCTGTGCTCTTGCAGTCATCTTTACAGGACAGCCACTCCTAGGGAGAGTAGCAGCAGTGCTGAACTTTCTCCATTTATAGACAATTTGTCTCACCATGGACTGATAAACTGCAAGGCTTTCGGAGATACTTTTATAACCCTTCCCAGCTTTATGGAAGTCAACAATTCTGAACCGTAGGTCTTCTGAGAGCTCTTTTGTGTGAGGGATCATCCACATCAGGCAATGCTTCTTGGGAAAAGCAAACCCAAAACTGGTGTGTGTTTTTTATAAGGCCGGACAGCTGTAACCAACACCTCCAATCTCATCTCACTGATTGGACTCCAGCTGGCTGACAGCTCACTCCAATTAGCTCTTGGAGATGTCATTAGTCTAGGGGTTCACATACCTTTTCCACCTGCACGGTGAATGTTTACATGGTGTGTTCAATGGAAACATTTCATTATTTGTGTGGCATTAGTTTAAGCAGACTGTGATTGTCTATTGTTGTGACTTAGATGAAGATCAGATACATTTTATGACCAATCTGTGCAGAAATCCATATTATTCTAAAGGGTTTACGGTTTACATACCGTATATACTCGCAAGCAAGCCGACCCGCATATAAGCCGACCCCCCAACTTTTACCTGGAAAACCAGGAAAAAATGATTGACCCTCATATAAGCCGGGGGTAGGAAATGCTGTCCGTGTGATTCCCCCCAGTGTGTCCCGGTATAGCTAGTATAGTGCCCAGTGTGGGTAGGTGGTGCCCCAGTATAGCTAGTAAAGTGCCCAGTATGGGTAGGTAGTGCCCCAGTATAGCTAGTATAGTGCCCAGTATAGCTAGCATAATGCCCAGTATAGCTAGTAACTTGCCTCAGTATAGTGCCCAGTATAGCTAGTAATATAGCTAGTATAGTGCCCAGCGTAGGTAGTATAGTGCCCAGTATAGCTAGCAACGTGCCACAGAATAGCTAATAACGTGCCGCAGTATAGTGCCCAGTATAGCTAGTAACGTGCCCCAGTATAGCTAGTATAGTGCCCAGCGTAGGTAGTATAGTGCCCAGTATAGCTAGTAACGTGCCCCAGTATAGCTAGTATAGTGCCCAGCATAGGTAGTATAGTGCCCAGTATAGCTAGTAACATGCCCCAGTATAGCTAGTATAGTGCCCAGTATAGCTAGTAACATGCCCCAGTAAAGCTAGTATAGTGCCCACAATAGTGCCCAGTATAGCTAGTAACGTGCCCAGTATAGCTAGTATAGTGCCCACAATAGTGCCCAGCTAATAACGTGTCCCAGTACAGCTAGTATAGTGCCCACCATAGTGCCCAGTATAGCTAGTAACGTGCCCCAGTATAGCTAGCATAGTGCCCACAATAGTGCCCAGTATAGCTAGTAACGTGCCCCAGTATAGCTAGTATAGTGCCCACAATAGTGCCCAGTATAGCTAGTAACATGCCCCAGTATAGCTAGTATAGTGCCCACTATAGCTAGTAACGTGCCCCAGTATAGCTAGTATAGTGCCCAGCGTAGGTAGTATAGTGAAGTTCCCCCCTCCCCCCGCGGCCGCCGCTGCTATTACCTTAGCTCGGCGCCGCTTCTATCCCCCTGTCCTGCTCGTATAATCCACAGCAGCGCGCCCCACGGCGGCTGCTGTGATAAGGGAGGAAGCCGTAGAGAGAGCGGCTTCCGGTAGTGGCGATGTGTATCGCCGTTACTATGGGAACCACTCTCTCTCTACGGCTCCCTCATCACAGCAGCAGCCGTGGGGCGCGCTGCTGTGGATTATACGAGCAGGACAGGGGGATAGAAGCGGCGCCGAGCTAAGGTAATAGCAGCGGCGGCCGCGGGGGCAGCGGGGAAGCGGAGGGGGGGCTTCATTTTTTTTAAACGCTCGCAAGCAAGCCGACCCCCCAACTTTTGACCCACTTTTTGGGGGTCAAAACTTCGGCTTGCTTGCGAGTATATACGGTACTTCTGATTGCATATATATATATATATATATATATATATATATATATATATATATATATATATATGTATATATATATATATATGTATATATATATATATATATATATATATATATATATATATATATATATATATATATATATATATATACTAGCTGATTGCCCGGCTGGTGTTGGCTCTGCCCACTTTTTCTAGCCCTAACACACAATTACTCACTGACCAAGTTTGTGAGCTTTGCGTTCTTTGGTATCAATAAATTGCATTGAAATGAAAAAAATCTGATTGGCTGTTTGTGGCTCCACCCCCTTTTCTAAATTTGAACCCCAGTCACCCAATGACCAACTGTACCAGGTTTGAGACCTGTGCCATTAACAGTGCAAGAATGGCAGCAATTATATATTCCCCTTGAAAAGCAATAGGTGAAGTTTGATTCACTTTTGTAGGCTCCCCCCACTTTTCTGAATATTAATCCCAGTCACCCAGTGACCAACTGTGCAAAGTTTAAAAACCCTGCCATTAACAGTGTAAGAATGGCTGCAGTTTACATTTTCCCAGTGAAATTTGTATTTGTCTCCACCCACTGATGACCCGGCATTGCCTGTGTATGCATTTCACTGGTGTTGGCTCTGCCCACTTTCTAACCCAAACACTCAATGACCAAGTTTGTTAGCTTTGGGGTCCTTGGCATCAATAATTTGTATATTCCCATAGAAATTAAACAAATCAGATTGGCTGTTGGTGGCTTCACCCCCTCTCCAGCATTTGAACCCCAGTCACCCAATGACCAACTGTAGCAGGTTTGAGGCATCTGCTATTAACAGTGGAAAAATGGCAGCAATTTAAATATTCCACTTGAAAATCAACAGGTGAATTTTGATTGGCTACTATAGGCTCCACCCACTTCACTGAATATTAATCTCAGTCACTCAGTGACCATCTGGGCAAAGTTTGACAACCCTGCCCGAGCACTTTTTGTAACATGGAGTAAGGCACTACTCCATGACCAAGTTTGTGAGCTTTGGGGTCCTTGGCATCAATAATTTGTATTTTCCCATGAAATGAAACAAATCTGATTCACTGTTTGTGGCTCTGTCCCCTTTTCTGAATTTGATCCCCAGTGACCCAATGACCAACTGCACCAGGTCTGAGGCTTGTGCCATTAACAGTGCAAGAATGGCAGCAATTGTAATATTCTCCTTGAAAAGCGACATGTGGTTTTTGATTGGCATTTTTAGGTTCCACCCACTTTTCTGAATATTAATCCCAGTCACCCAGTAACCAGCTATGCTAAGTTTGAGAACCCTGCCATTAACAGTGAAGAAGGCTGCAGTTTACAATTTCCCAGAAAAATCTGTTTTAACTCCACCCACTTTTTGTAACCTTGACACACAGTCACTACTCAATGACCAAGTTTGTGAGCTTTTGGTTTCCTGGCATCAAAATTATGGTAATGGAAGCAGTTTATCCAGCAAAAAAATCTGGCTGTTTTTGGCTTTGCCCCTTTACTGAATTTGAACCCCAGACACTTAACGGCCGACTGTAGCAGGTTTGAGGCCTCTGCCATTCACAGTGTAAGAATGGCTGCAGTTGCAATATTCCCCTTGAAAATCAAAAGGTGAATTTTGATTGGCTGCTGTGGACTCCACCCACTTTCCTGAATATTAGTCCCAGTCACCCAGTGGCCAACTGTGTCACGTTTCAGAACCCTGCCAATAACAGAATGGCTGAAATCAATCTAACAAATCTGATTGGCTGTTTGTGGCTCCACCCCTTTAGTGAATTTGGACCCCAGTCACCCAATGACTGACTGTATCAGGTCGGAGGCCTCTGCCATTAACAGTGTAAGAATGGTAGCAATGTCATTATTCCCCTTGAAAATCAATAGGTAAATTTTGATTGGCTGTTGTAGGCTCCACTCACATTTCTGAATATTCATCCCAGTCACCCAGTGGCCAATTGTGTAAAGTTTGGGAACCCTGCCATGTTAAAAATGTAGTTGTTGGCACCACTTTTTCTAACCTTGACATACAGTCACTCAGTTATCAAGTTTATCAGCTTTGGGGTCCTTGGTATCAATACTTTGTATATTCCCATTTAAAAATAAACAAATCTTATTGTCTGTTTGTGGCTCCGCCCCCTTTCTGAGTTTGGGCCCTAGTCACCCAGTGACCAACTGTAACAGGTTTGAGGCATCTGCTTTTAACAGTATAAGAGAATGGTAGCATCTTAAACATTCCCTTTGAAAATCAAAAGGTGAATTTTTATTGGCTGTGGTAGGCTCCACCCCCCTTCCAAAATCCTAATCTCAGTAATCCAATGACCAACTGTGCAAAGTTTGAGAACCCTGCCATTAACGATGTAAGAATGGCTGCAGTTTATATTTTCCCAGTAAAAGCTGTTTTTGGCTCCTCCCACTTTTGGTGACCTTGACACACCATCACTCAATGACCACGTTTGTGAGCTTTCAGGTTCCTGGCATCAAAAATGCGTGAATGGAAGCAGTTTATCCACCAAGGAAATCTGATTGGCTGTATGTGGCCCCGCCCCTTTAGTGAATTTGGACCCCAGTCACCCAATGACCGACTGTAGCAAGTTTGAAGCCTCTGCCATTAACAGTGTAAGAATGGCAGCAGTTTAAATATTCCCCTTGAAAATCAATAGGTGAATTTTGATTGGCTGTTGTAGGCTCAACCCACTTTCTTGAATCTTAATCGCATTCACCCAGTGACCAACTGTGGCAAGTTTGAGAACCCTGCGATTAACAGTCTAAGAATGGCTGCAGTTTACATTTTCCCATTTAAAATGAACGGCTGAAATTTGATTGGCTGTTTTATGCTCCGCCCACTTTTCCTTGATTTGTAACCTCGGTCACCAAGTGACCAACTGTGCCAAGTGTGGGGACTCTGGCTTGATTACTGTGAGAATGGCAGCCTTTTACATTTTTTCCATTGACTTGAATGGGTGAAATCTGATTTGCTGTTTGTAGCTCCGCCCACGTGTGCAGGGGGGCTGCCAGACTCCCAGAACATATCATCCCAGGTAGTAAGGGATCTGTATACCAAGTTTCGTTAAAATCGGTCAAGCCGTTTTCGAGTGATCGTGGCACATACATACACACACACATACATACACTAGTGTTGGGCGAACACCTAGATGTTCGGGTTCGCGAACGTTCGCCGAACATCGCTGCGATGTTCGGGTGTTCGCGCTGAACTCCGAACATAATGGAAGTCAATGGGGACCCGAACTTTCGTGCTTTGTAAAGCTTCCTTACATGCTACATACCCCAAATTTTCAGGGTATGTGCACCTTGGGAGTGGGTACAAGAGGAAAAAAAATATTTGAAAAAGAGCTTATAGTTTTTGAGAAAATTGATTGTAAAGTTTCAAAGGAAAAACTGTCTTTTAAATGTGGAAAATGTCATGTTTCTTTGCACAGGTAACATGCTTTTTGTCGCCATGCAGTCATAAATGTAATACAGAGAAGAGGTTCCAGGAAAAGGGACCGGTAACGCTAACCCAGCACCAGCAGCAGCACACGTGATGGAACAGGAGGAGGCGCAGGAGGAGAAGGCCACGCTTTTTGAGACGCAACCCAGGCCTTGCATGAGGACAAAAAGCGTGCAGATATAGCAATGCTTTTTGCCGCCATGCAGTCATAAATGTAATACAGATGAGAGGTTCCATAAACAGGGACCGGAAACGCTAACCCAGCAGCAGCACACGTGATGTAACAGGAGGAGGCGCAGGAGGAGAAGGCCACGCTTTGAGACACAACAACCCAGGCCTTGCAGGAGGACAAGAAGCGTGCGGATAGCATGCTTTTTACCGCCATGCAGTCATAAATGTAATAAAGATGAGAGGTTCCATAAACAGGGACCGGCAACGCTAACCCAGCAGCAGCAGCAGCACATGTGATGGAACAGGAGGAGGCGCAGGAGGAGAAGGCCACGCTTTGAGACACAACAACCCAGGCCTTGCATGAGGACAAGAAGCGTGCGGATAGCATGCTTTTTACCGCCATGCAGTCATAAATGTAATAAAGATGAGAGCGAGGTACACAGAGTGTTATATAGTGTGGCTGAGCGAGCGGTGTACTACTATTCCCAGCAGACACAGAGTGGCAGCAAACAGAATGCTATATAGTGTGGCTGAGCGAGGTACACAGAGTGGCAGTAAACAGAATGCTATATAGTGTGGCTGAGCGAGCGGTGTACTACTATTCCCAGCAGACACAGAGTGTCAGTAAACAGAATGCTATATAGTGTGGCTGAGCGAGGTACACAGAGTGGCAGTAAACACAATGCTATATAGTGTGGCTGAGCGAGGTACACAGAGTGGCAGTAAACAGAATGCTACAGAATGCTATATAGTGTGGCTGAGCGAGCGGTGTACTACTATTCCCAGCAGACACAGAGTGGCAGTAAACAGAATGCTATATAGTGTGGCTGAGCGAGGTACACAGAGTGGCAGTAAACACAATGCTATATAGTGTGGCTGAGCGAGCGGTGTACTACTATTCCCAGCAGACACAGAGTGGCAGTAAACAGAATGCTATATAGTGTGGCTGAGCGAGGTACACAGAGTGGCAGTAAACACAATGCTATATAGTGTGGCTGAGCGAGCGGTGTACTACTATTCCCAGCAGACACAGAGTGGCAGTAAACAGAATGCTATATAGTGTGGCTGAGCGAGGTACACAGAGTGGCAGTAAACACAATGCTATATAGTGTGGCTGAGCAAGTGGTGTACTACTATTCCCAGCAGACACAGAGTGGCAGTAAACAGAAAGCTATATAGTGTGGTTGAGCGAGGTACACAGAGTGGCAGTAAACACAATGCTATATAGTGTGGCTGAGCGAGCGGTGTACTACTGTTCCCAGCAGACACAGAGTGGCAGTAAACAGAATGCTATATAGTGTGGCTGAGCGAGGTACACAGAGTGGCAGTAAACACAATGCTATATAGTGTGGCTGAGCGAGCGGTGTACTACTATTCCCAGCAGACACAGAGTGGCAGTAAACAGAATGCTATATAGTGTGGCTGAGCGAGCAGTGTACTACTGTTCCCAGCAGACACAGAGTGGCAGTAAACACAATGCTATATAGTGTGGCTGAGCGAGTAGTGTACTACTGTTCCCAGCAGACATAGAGTGGCAGTAAACACAATGCTATATAGTGTGGCTGAGCGAGGTACACAGAGTGGCAGTAAACAGAATGCTATATAGTGTGGCTGAGCGAGTGGTGTACTACTGTTCCCAGCAGACACAGAGTGGCAGTAAACACAATGCTATATAGTGTGGCTGAGCGAGGTACACAGAGTGGCAGTAAACACAATGCTATATAGTGTGGCTGAGCGAGCGGTGTACTACTATTTCCCGCAGACACAGAGTGGCAGTAAACACAATGCTATATAGTGTGGCTGAGCGAGGTACACAGAGTGGCAGTAAACACAATGCTATATAGTGTGGCTGAGCGAGCGGTGTACTACTATTCCCAGCAGCGACACAATGACTGGGGGGACCCTGGCTAGCGTGGCTGGAGCGCGAACTACCCTGCCTGCCTACCCAAAGCTAAACCCACAGACAAATGGCGGAGATATGACGTGGTTCGGGTATTTATTTACCCGAACCACGTGACAGTTTGGCCAATCAGAGCGCGTTCGGGTCCGAACCACGTGACCCGTTCGGCCAATCACAGCGCTAGCCGAACGTTCGGGGAACGTTCGGCCATGCGCTCTTAGTTCGGCCATGTGGCCGAATGGTTTGGCCGAACACCATCAGGTGTTCGGCCGAACTCGAACATCACCCGAACAGGGTGATGTTCTGCAGAACCCGAACAGTGGCGAACACTGTTCGCACCCAACACTAACATACACACACATACGATTTTATATATATATTGTTTGTGATGCTGAAACCAGGATAATTAACATAAAATTGTGTATCCTGAATACTATAGTGCATTCTTTTATACATTGTTACAGTGCCTCTTTAACTTTACTCAGGAAGAGTCTACTGTTCTCTAAAGTCACTCTTATTTTTGGATCTAGTCAAACTGTTAATCTTTTTTTTTTTTTATCTCACTAATAAATTCACAGTTATTCGTAAGAACACTGACTAGGCATATTACGAACATTGATTTTACCGTCCAAAATCAGTGCTGGAGGGTGGAAATCAATCATTATCCAATCGATTTCTGTCCAGGGAGGGACTGATCAGCTTGGCATAAAAGTCATATCCACCTATGTATGCCTAGCTAAGAAAGAGTCTCAATATTATTAGTTTTGCTGCTGATAGCTATACAATTACTGGTAAGTATAAATTACTATATAAATTGTATTATTATAATTATTATTATTATTATTATTTTTATTTATTTCAGGGGCGCCTTTACCTACTGACCACCCAGGCAGCGGCTTGGAGCGGCTTTGATGGGGAAGGCGCAATAAATTACTGTCAGTCCAAGGGGAAATAAAAATTCCTGTCCTGAAAGACCGTTGTAAGGGACTGGAGAGAAAAAGATTTCCTTCTGTTTTAAGAAGGCAAATTACACCAAGCGTTGCTTTTTTAGTAGGAGGGCATTTGGTTCCTTTTATCCCCCTATACATTCCTAGTAGCTTGGGTCACCCTGAGCTGCTTGGTTACTCTGCTCTTTTCACAAATAGCCTTCTGCTAAGTCACGGATAAAGAATCATTCAGAGTTCAGAATTATAGATACTCCCTAAGAAGAAGGTGTCTGGCTTATAGCTGTTCTCTGCCCCTCCACAGAGGAGACAGTGACAGCGCCCTACCCCCAAATGTTACTGAGTCTGCAGAGCGAGTGAGACAAACAAACAAACAAACAAACAGTAAACTCTGCAGACAGCTGTGTGCTCTGCTAGAATGTCTGCATGTCTAGATGTCAGGAGGATCGCCATGACTAGCTATGGAGCGGTAGGATCATCTGATCCTCTCCCCTACACAGCCCGCACTTCTCCCTGAATTTAACAGGACAGTGTTTGAAGTGTGTAATGGACACAGTGGGGGTTGCAGGTTTTGTCTTTCATTGTGAGAGAGTGAATAGGAGGGCAGCATCTAAAGCTCAAACATAGATAATGGACATGTAAGCAATGTGTGTAATTACATCCATCACTACTTATAATTGAAGATGGCATAATAATGTATTTCCATTAATGCTGTCTGTTTGCCCTCTCTCTAATGCTATGTACCACCTCACGATTTTTCCAACGATTTTCCCGATGTTCATCAATTTTTTTTTTGAGCGACAAGTAGTCATTTACACGATGTCGTGACATCGCTTAGCATTGTGTGGTGAAAAGTGACCGTCACTGAGGATCAAGTAAAGTACTGAGGTCGCTTGACTTCTCGTTCGCTCCCGTCCTGTAATGTCACGTGACATCTCGCATACCCGCTGGCAGGAAGATGAATCGCTGGACGCTTGTCATGAGGGACACCTCGCTGGATCCATCTTCCTGTGTTGTTGCAGTCACTGTGGGGAGTGTGGAGCTTAACTTTGCTCGCCCTCACCCTCTGCTCATGCTCCCTCTCCCACTGTCTCTCTGACCAAACAACTGCTACTTGGGGAACAATGTGCACAACTATGTACACTAGTCTGAGCACTCTTCAGGGGAGCCAGTAGCATTTGGAACTATTATTGTGTATTTATGTAGCACTGACATCTTCAGCACTTTACAGAGTACATAGTCATGTCACTGACTGCTCACTGGAGCTTACAATTTCATCCCTACCATAGTCAAACTGTAATGTCCGACCATATTATTATCATGTATTTATATAGCATTGACATCTTCTGCAGTACTTTATATAGCACTGACATCTTCTGCAGTACTTTACAGAGTACATAGTCATGTCACTGACTGTCCTCAGAGGAGCTCACAATCTAATCCTACTATAGTCATAGTCTAATGTCCTACCATATTATTATTATGTATTTATATAGCACTGACATCTTCTGCAGCACTTTACAGAGTACATAGTCATGTCACGGACTGTCCCCAGAGGAGCTCACAATCTAATCCTACCATAGTCATAGTCTAATGTCCTACCATATTATTATTATGTATTTATATAGCACTGACATCTTCTGCAGCACTGTAGAGAGTACATAGTGATGTCACTGACTGTCCTCAGAGGAGCTCACAATCTAACCCTACCATTATGGGAGGACTGGCCAGGGGGGAAGGGGGGAGATTTCCCCCCAGGCTGCCTCTCATTTAATTATTTAGGGCTGGTACAGTGTCTGGTGCTTTCATGTTTTTGTATAAGGCAATGTGAACCACTTGGCTGGCTGAGGGAAATAAACGCCCAATTACAGAGCAATTAGATGGCGGGGAAGCTGGTAAATATACACAGCAAAATGGAGAGCAGAGGCTTGCCTGCAGGGTCCATGGTAAAAAAAAATCTGTCTAATCTCACACCATTGTTAAAATGCCTGCATGTGCACAGCTACATAAGGTATTGTCTAGGTTGAAAAGTTTTCGACAGGTCCTAGATTCCAGGAGGGCTGCTGGCAGACAGTCCCTAGACTCTAGAAGGGCTGCTTGCAGGAGAATTCTAATGATAAATTCTGAACGCGACAGAAACCTGGCCGTTGTAACTCAAAATGTATTATGTGCCCCCTGGTGCCAGTGCATTATACTTTACCTGTCATGCTATCCTTCAAGTGTCCTTGCTGTATTTCCCATGTGACTACTGGCATATAGCACGTGGAGCACGTGTGTGATGCCATTTGGGCTTGGGCTGTCGTGAAAACGGGCCTTTAGTGTGTGTTTTCCCTCCAGGCCAAAAGGTCCCAGTCCTCCCATAGTCATAGTCTAATGTCCTACCATATTATTAATATTTATTTATATAGCACTGACATCTCCTGAAGCACTTTACAGAGTACATAGTCATGTCACTGACTGTCCTCAAAGGAGCTCACAGTCTAATCCCTACCACAGTTATAGTCTAATATTTTCAATATAGGATTGTTTTGGGGTAAACCAGTTGACTTATTAGTATGTTTTTTAGGATGCAGGAAATGTCTGAAGTGTCTGAAGACAGAAACTCCATGCAGATTTTGCCCTGGCCAATGTTCAAGCCTAGGACTCAGCACTAAAATGCAGTAGTGGTACCCACTGAGCCTCTATTCTACTCATAGATATCTGCTCATCCATGTCATCAATTCTGACCCTCCACTACCCTCCCTCCCTCCATTCTACTTCTCTTCTCTTGTATCACTTACACTACAAACACACTGTGCTTATCTCCAGAATGGATTATGAATCAAACTGTTAGGCCCAGTGCACACCAAAACCGCTAGCAGATCCTCAAAACGCTAGCGGTTTTTGAAGCAGATTTCAGAGCGATTCTAGGCATGTTTAGAGACATTTTCTAAACATGCTGAGCGTTTATGTGAAGCAGATTACAAATCTTGTTACAGTAAAAGCTGTTACTGAACAGCTTCTGTAACAAATACGCCTGGAAAACCGCTCTGATCTAGTGTTTTTCAGAGCGGTTTGCATTTTTCCTATACTTTACATTGAGGCAGAATCGCTTCTGCAAACCGCAAATGTGCAGCAGGAGGCACGTTTGTGGTTTGCTAAAAACCTCAAACCGCTGGTGTGCACCATCCCATGGAAATACATTAGCCAAGCGTTTTCACAGACAGATGCGGTTGGCGGATCTTCACTGGGCCTTAAACCACCTTACCATATCAGCCCTTCAATGTCATGATATACCCACTCTAGTCCTACCCTAACAGGTGGTAACATATTTGCATATCTCATAATGTTTGTGAAAAATTATTTTGAAAGTAAGAATGTCTTGCTTGATAATCCAATCTTGCAATGTGACTGCCATTGGAACTTGTAGTGTGGATGCTGTATTTATTTGAGGTACATACTGGCAGCATGTGCTGTATGGCATACAATGCTGATTATCCACAAGGCAAACTTAGGCAGCTGCCTAGGGTCTAGAGAGAGTTTAGGGGCCTGGTGGTTGCTAGCCCCCACCAAATCTAACTAAATAAGCCAGGTGACCATCAGTGGAGGGCAAAGTGTTATCTTGCCTAGGGCCCCATTTCATAGTTATCCCTCTCTGATGGCTTATATCATGTGTGAAGTGTTCTATAATGTATATGATTTTTGTTTTATTTTTTATGGGGGGGGGGGGGGGGGCGCCACAGGATTTCTTGCCTGGAGTGACAAGAAGGCTAGAGGCGCCCCTGATTTATTTATATAGCACTGACATCTTCTGCAGCACATTACAGAGTACATAGTCATGTCACTGACTGTCCTCAGAGGAGCTCACAGTCTAATCCTACCATAGTCGTAGTCTAATGTCCTCCTATATTATTATTATTATGTATTTATATAGCACTGACATCTTCTGCAGCACTTTACAGAGTACATAGCCATGTCAATGACTGTCCTCAGAGGAGCTCACACTCTAATCCTACCATAGTCATAGCCTAATGTCCTACCATGTTATTATGTATTTATATAGCACTGACATCTCCTGCAGCACATTACAGAGTACATAGTCATGTCACTGACTGTCCTCAGAGGAGCTCACACTCTAATCCTACCATAGTCATAGTCTAATGTCCTACCATATTATTATTATGTATTTATATAGCACTGACATCTTCTGCAGCACTTTACAGAGTACATAGTCATGTCACTGACTGTCCTCAGAGGAGCTCACAATCTAATCCAGTGGTCCTCAAACGAAGGTCCACGGGCCGAATGTGGCCCCTTGAGGCCCCCCCCACACAAAATGTATTATAGATGCGGTCAGCTACATCTTTAAATATTGGTGGTCTGCATATAGAATGAAGCCAGAAAGCAGTAATTCGTTAGTTTCCAATCAAATTCCACATCAGGTGACACGGCTGTCCAATTGGACTGCAAGTTATCACCTGGGTATGCTTCACTGTCTGGTGCACAAAGACTTCTACATCATTTTATGTATACTCCGGCCTCCTAGCAGTCTGAAGTATGTTGACCCGGCCCCAACTCAAAATGTTTGGGGACCCCTGATCTAATCCTACCATAGTCATAGTCTAATGTCTCACCATATTATTATTATGTATTTATATAGCACTGACATCTTCTGCAGCACATTACAGAGTACATAGTCATGTCACAGACTGTCCTCAGAGGAGCTCACAATCTAATCTTACCATAGTCATAGTCTAATGTCCTACCATATTATTATTATGTATTTATATAGCAGTGACATCTTCTGCAGCACATTACAGAGTACATAGTCATATCACTGACTGTCCTCAGAGGAGCTCACAATCTAATCCTACCATAGTCATAGTGTAATGTCCTACCATATTATTATTATCATGTATTTATATAGCACTGACATCTCCTGCAGCACTGTACAGAGTACATAGTCATGTCACTGACTGTCCTCAGAGGAGCTCACAATCTAATCCTACCATAGTCATAGTCTAATGCCCTACCATATTATTATTATGTATTTATATAGCACTGACATCTTCTGCAGCACATCACAGAGTACATAGTCATGTCACTGACTGTCCTCAGAGGAGTTCACAGTCTAATCCTACTAGTGGCCTAGTATAATATCCTACCATATTATTATTATTATGTATTTATATAGCATTGACATCTTCTGCAGCACATTACAGAGTACATAGTCATGTCACAGACTGTCCTCAGAGGAGCTCACAATCTAATCTTACCATAGTCATAGTCTAATGTCCTACCATATTATTATTATGTATTTATATAGCAGTGACATCTTCTGCAGCACATTACAGAGTACATAGTCATATCACTGACTGTCCTCAGAGGAGCTCACAATCTAATCCTACCATAGTCATAGTGTAATGTCCTACCATATTATTATTATCATGTATTTATATAGCACTGACATCTCCTGCAGCACTGTACAGAGTACATAGTCATGTCACTGACTGTCCTCAGAGGAGCTCACAATCTAATCCTACCATAGTCATAGTCTAATGCCCTACCATATTATTATTATGTATTTATATAGCACTGACATCTTCTGCAGCACATCACAGAGTACATAGTCATGTCACTGACTGTCCTCAGAGGAGTTCACAGTCTAATCCTACTAGTGGCCTAGTATAATATCCTACCATATTATTATTATTATGTATTTATATAGCATTGACATCTTCTGCAGCACATTACAGAGTACATAGTCATGTCACTGACTGTCCTCAGAGGAACTCACAATCTAATCCTACCATAGTTATAGTCTAATGTCCCACCATATTATTATTATGTATCTATACAGCACTGACATCTTGTACAGCACTTGAGAGCATACAAACTGTAGTTACTGTATGTCATGAACTGTCCTCAGAGGAGCTTACAATCCTATTCCTACCATAGGTATTTAATCATCTCGGTACGGTATCTGGCCTTCTTACAATGTATCAGCTTTATGCTTTCTCTTATATCCTGCACAGTGATTGGTGTATCCAGGGGGATTGTCTCTTCTATGTTCTTCAGTTTTGTGACTATTTTTTTTCTGTTCTGAGGTTTGGGCATTTTCTGCGATGTTTTTGTAGAACCAGATGTGGCCATTTTGGATATGGAAAAGGCTATTCTTGGGCTTTGTATCTTTAACTTGTTAAATAAACAGACAGTTTTATGCTAAACAAATTACCTATCTTGTGGATCTGTTCTGTTTGAACTAAAATAAGCATGCTCCCCTTTAACCACTTGCCGTCCCTATGACGTGAAAATAAGTCTCTGCACTCTGCTCCCTACAAAATCTTAGATAACACTGTTTATTTATCTCTGACCTGATAACATCACTGAAAAGGAATGAGTGCAAACCCCGCTCCTCCTCCCAGGGAATTCAATGGCAGAGCTAATTAGTAAACAAGTGTAAAATACACATTCCAGGAGCAGGCAGTAGCAGATTGTATACATTACTTAATTGCTACATCTAATACATTATCAACACAAATGAACTGTTTAAATAAACAGGAGGGATAGACAAATAAGATGGGTATATTTTTTTCACTTTTTTCCTAATTTCACTTTTAAAATGCATAGAAAATAAGGTAATTACTAAAAACAAATATCAGCCACAAAAATCCTAATTTGTCCAGAAAAAAACAGATCGTTTAGTTGTGATAATTATTGATAAAGTTATTGCCAAAGTAATCACAGCTGAGCTGAACTGCGAAAATGACCAGGTTAGGGAAGTGGTTAAAGTTCATTGACCCTACTTAATTAAATTCCTTCTAACTAATTTGAAAAGTGGGGAAGTTTGTACCAGACTTATGCTAGGTGCACACGACGCAAATTTCTGATAGATTTACTGTCAGATCGATTATTTTCAACATGTCCGATCTGAGTTCTGATCGATTTTCCATAGAAGTGAATGGCAAATAGATCGGAAAATCAGAAATCAGATCGGACATGTTGAAAATAATCGATCTGACAGTAAATCTGTCAGAAAATTGCATTGTGTATACCTGGCTAGTATAAGTTCCTTATTGGAGTTTTCTCCAAGGAAATCATTTTTCAGCATCTGCTTCAACACTCTGCAATTGAAAATGTAGAAAAAGGCAGGTGAAAAAGTGTTGTAAAACTTATTTTTAATAATAATATCACATAGGAGAAAACTTAGGAGAAAAAGTAAGCAAGAAAATACACAAAATTAGTTTGACATCACCGTTTTCCAACATTTAATATTATTATTATTATTATTATTATTATCTATATATATAATAGACTAATGCTTCATACACACTTGAGATAAAAGTCTTTGGAAAAGGCAAGATCACAGACCAATCTTACCCCCTTCCATGTAGTATGAGAGCCATACTCTACACAGTCTATTCTATGGAGCTGCACTCCACATCAGACAGAAATCTTACCCCCTTCCATGTAGTATGAGAGCCACACCTACACAGTCTATTCTATGGAGCTGCACTCCCCGTCAGACAGAAATCTTACCCCCTTCCATGTAGTATGAGGGCCACACCTACACAGTCTATTCTATGGAGCTGCACTCCCCGTCAGACAGAAATCTTACCCCCTTCCATGTAGTATGAGAGCCATACTCTACACAGTCTATTCTATGGAGCTGCACTCCCCATCAGACAGAAATCTTACCCCCTTCCATGTAGTATGAGGGCCACACCTACACAGTCTATTGTATGGAGCTGCACTCACCGTCAAACAGAAATCTTACCCCCTTCCATGTAGTATGAGAGCCACTCCTACACAGTCTATTCTATGGAGCTGCACTCCCCATCAGACAGAAATCTTACCCCCTTCCATGTAGTATGAGAGCCACTCCTACACAGTCTATTCTATGGAGCTGCACTCCCCATCAGACAGAAATCTTACCCCCTTCCATGTAGTATGAGAGCCACTCCTACACAGTCTATTCTATGGAGCTGAACTCCCCATCAGACAGAGATCTTACCCCCTTCCATGTAGTATGAGAGCCACTCCTACACAGTCTATTCTATGGAGCTGAACTCCCCATCAGACAGAAATCTTACCCCCTTCCATGTAGTATGAGAGCCACACCTACACAGTCTATTCTATGGAGCTGCACTCCCCATCAGACAGAAATCTTACCCCCTTCCATGTAGTATGAGAGCCACTCCTACACAGTCTATTCTATGGAGCTGTACTCCCCATCAGACAGAAATCTTACCCCCTTCCATGTAGTATGAGAGCCACACCTACACAGTCTATTCTATGGAGCTGCACTCCCCATCAGACAGAAATCTTACCCCCTTCCATGTAGTATGAGAGCCACTCCTACACAGTCTATTCTATGGAGCTGAACTCCCCATCAGACAGAAATCTTACCCCCTTCCATGTAGTATGAGAGCCACACCTACACAGTCTATTCTATGGAGCTGCACTCCCCATCAGAGAGAAATCTTACCCCCTTCCATGTAGTATGAGAGTCACACCTACACAGTCTATTCTATGGAGCCAGGGGCACCTCTAGCCTTCTTGTCACTCCAGGCAAGAAATCCTGTGGCGCCCCCCCCCCCCCATAAAAAATGAAACAAAAATCATATACATTATAGAACACTTCACACATGATATAAGCCATCAGAGAGGGATAACTATGAAATGGGGCCCTAGGCAAGATAACACTTTGCCCTCCACTGATGGTCACCTGGCTTATTTAGTTAGATTTGGTGGGGGCTAACAACCACCAGGCCCCTAAACTCTCTCTAGACCCTAGGCAGCTGCCTAAGTTTGCCTTGTGGAAAATCAGCATTGTATGCCATACAGCACATGCTGCCAGTATGTACCTCAAATAAATACAGCATCCACACTACAAGTTCCAATGGCAGTCACATTGCAAGATTGGATTATCAAGCAAGACATTCTTACTTTCAAAATAATTTTTCACAAACATTATGAGATATGCAAATATGTTACCACCTGTTAGGGTAGGACTAGAGTGGGTATATCATGACATTGAAGGGCTGATATGGTAAGGTGGTTTAAGGCCCAGTGCAGATCCGCCAACCGCATCTGTCTGTGAAAACGCTTGGCTAATGTATTTCCATGGGATGGTGCACACCAGCGGTTTGAGGTTTTTAGCAAACCACAAACGTGCCTCCTGCTGCACATTTGCGGTTTGCAGAAGCGATTCTGCCTCAATGTAAAGTATAGGAAAAATGCAAACCGCTCTGAAAAACACTAGATCAGAGCGGTTTTCCAGGCGTATTTGTTACAGAAGCTGTTCAGTAACAGCTTTTACTGTAACAAGATTTGTAATCTGCTTCACATAAACGCTCAGCATGTTTATAAAATGTCTCTAAACATGCCTAGAATCGCTCTGAAATCTGCTTCAAAAACCGCTAGCGTTTTGAGGATCTGCTAGCGGTTTTGGTGTGCACTGGGCCTAACAGTTTGATTCATAATCCATTCTGGAGATAAGCACAGTGTGTTTGTAGTGTAAGTGATACAAGAGAAGAGAAGTAGAATGGAGGGAGGGAGGGTAGTGGAGGGTCAGAATTGATGACATGGATGAGCAGATATCTATGAGTAGAATAGAGGCTCAGTGGGTACCACTACTGCATTTTAGTGCTGAGTCCTAGGCTTGAACATTGGCCAGGGCAAAATCTGCATGGAGTTTCTGTCTTCAGACACTTCAGACATTTCCTGCATCCTAAAAAACATACTAATAAGTCAACTGGTTTACCCCAAAACAATCCTATATTGAAAATATTAGACTATAACTGTGGTAGGGATTAGACTGTGAGCTCCTCTGAGGACAGTCAGTGACATGACTATGTACTCTGTAAAGTGCTTCAGGAGATGTCAGTGCTATATAAATAAATATTAATAATATGGTAGGACATTAGACTATGACTATGGGAGGACTGGGACCTTTTGGCCTGGAGGGAAAACACACACTAAAGGCCCGTTTTCACGACAGCCCAAGCCCAAATGGCATCACACACGTGCTCCACGTGCTATATGCCAGTAGTCACATGGGAAATACAGCAAGGACACTTGAAGGATAGCATGACAGGTAAAGTATAATGCACTGGCACCAGGGGGCACATAATACATTTTGAGTTACAACGGCCAGGTTTCTGTCGCGTTCAGAATTTATCATTAGAATTCTCCTGCAAGCAGCCCTTCTAGAGTCTAGGGACTGTCTGCCAGCAGCCCTCCTGGAATCTAGGACCTGTCGAAAACTTTTCAACCTAGACAATACCTTATGTAGCTGTGCACATGCAGGCATTTTAACAATGGTGTGAAATTAGACAGATTTTTTTTTACCATGGACCCTGCAGGCAAGCCTCTGCTCTCCATTTTGCTGTGTATATTTACCAGCTTCCCCGCCATCTAATTGCTCTGTAATTGGGCGTTTATTTCCCTCAGCCAGCCAAGTGGTTCACATTGCCTTATACAAAAACATGAAAGCACCAGACACTGTACCAGCCCTAAATAATTAAATGAGAGGCAGCCTGGGGGGAAATCTCCCCCCTTCCCCCCTGGCCAGTCCTCCCATAATGGTAGGGTTAGATTGTGAGCTCCTCTGAGGACAGTCAGTGACATCACTATGTACTCTCTACAGTGCTGCAGAAGATGTCAGTGCTATATAAATACATAATAATAATATGGTAGGACATTAGACTATGACTATGGTAGGATTAGATTGTGAGCTCCTCTGGGGACAGTCCGTGACATGACTATGTACTCTGTAAAGTGCTGCAGAAGATGTCAGTGCTATATAAATACATAATAATAATATGGTAGGACATTAGACTATGACTATAGTAGCAGGGCCGGCCTTAGGTTTCACAGCGCCCTGAGCAGAACCAGATTTTGGTGCCCCCCCCCCCCCCCCAAATTCATCCTCTTCGCGTGTGAGCACACCACACACATACACTAATGGGGGGGGGGGGATCTGCTGCCTAAATACACTAAAAGGGGATCTGCGACTGTAAGACTAGTAGCCTAAGCCTATATACACTAAAGGGGGGATCTGCCTACAGTAAAGGTTAGATAGGTAGCTGCCCCCAGTATAGATTAGATAGGTAGCTGCCCCCCCCCAGTATAGGTTAGATAGGTAGCTGCCCCCAGTATAGCTTAGATAGGTAGCTGCTGCCCCCAGTATAGATTAGATAGGTAGCTGCTGCCCCCAGTATAGATTAGATAGGTAGCTGCTGCCCCCAGTATAGATTAGATAGGTAGCTGCTGCCCCAGTATAGATTAGATAGGTAGCTGCTGCCCCAGTATAGATTAGATAGGTAGCTGCCCCCCCCAGTATAGATTAGATAGGTAGCTGCCCCCCCCCCAGTATAGGTTAGATAGGTAGCTGCCCCCCCCCCCAGTATAGGTTAGATAGGTAGGTTCCCTCAGTATAGTATAGATAGGTAGCTGCCCCCAGTATAGGTTAGATAGGTAGCTGCCCCCAGTATAGGTTAGATAGGTAGCTGCCCCCAGTATAGGTTAGATAGGTAGCTGCCCCCAGTATAGGTTAGATAGGTAGCTGCCCCCAGTATAGGTTAGATAGGTAGCTGCCCCCAGTATAGATTAGATAAGTAGCTGCCCCCAGCATAGGTTAGATAGGTAGCTGCCCCCAGCATAGGTTAGATAGGTAGCTGCCCCCAGTATAGATTAGATAGGTAGGTGCCCCCAGTATAGGTTAGATAGGTAGCTGCCCCCAGTATAAGTTAGATAGGTAGCTGCCCCTCCAGTATAGGTTAGATAGGTAGGTGCCCCCAGTATAGGTTAGATAGGTAGGTGCCCCCAGTATAGATTAGATAGGTAGCTGCCCCCCCCCCCCAGTATAGGTTAGATAGGTAGGTGCCCCCAGTATAGATTAGATAGGTAGCTGCCCCCCCCCCCCACGTATAGGTTAGATAGGTAGGTGCCCCCAGTATAGATTAGATAGGTAGCTGCCCCCCCAGTATAGGTTAGATAGGTAGGTGCCCCCAGTATAGATTAGATAGGTAGCTGCCTGCCCCCCAGTATAGATTAGATAGGTAGCTGCCCCCCCAGTACAGGCTAGATAGGTAGGTGCCCCCAGTATAGATTAGGTAGGTAGGTAGGTGCTCCCCTCCCCTCATACTGGAGGGGGAGCCGCGGGGAGGGCAGCCCGACCTCTCCCTCCCTTCCTCTCGGGCCACCCTCCGTGCTCCCCCCTCCGATGCTGCTGCAGACTGCAGAGAGAACAACTCACCTCCCTGGTTCCGATCGCCGGCGCCTCTCACGGTGTATCACTTGCCGCTGGTCTCCTCTTGTACATTGACACTGATACACAGTAAACTTCCTGTTAAGCAGGAAGTTTATTGTGCATCTTATTGTGGTCTCCTCTTGTACATTGACACTGATACACAGTAAACTTCCTGTTAAGCAGGAAGTTTATTGTGCATCAGTGACAATGTACAAGAGGAGACCAGCGGCAAGTGAGAGGCGCCGGCGATCGGAACCAGGGAGGTGAGTTGTTCTCTCTGCTGGCTGCAGTCTGCACTCTGCAGGGGGGGAGCACGGAGAGCGCCCGGAGAGGAGGGAGGGAGAGGACGGGCTGCTCTCCCCGCGGCTCCCCCCTCCATCACGGTGGCCGCACGGGGGGGGGGGGGGGGGGGGGGGGGCGGAGCGAGACGGACACAGCCAGCTACATGCGGCCAGGCGGCAGGAGCGCCCCCTGGAAGCCGGCGCCCTGAGCGATCGCACAGGTCGCTCAGGTCAAAGGCCGGCCCTGTATAGTAGGATTAGATTGTGAGCTCCTCTGAGGACAGTCAGTGACATGACTATGTACTCTGTAAAGTACTGCAGAAGATGTCAGTGCTATATAAAGTACTGCAGAAGATGTCAATGCTATATAAATACATGATAATAATATGGTCGGACATTACAGTTTGACTATGGTAGGGATGAAATTGTAAGCTCCAGTGAGCAGTCAGTGACATGACTATGTACTCTGTAAAGTGCTGAAGATGTCAGTGCTACATAAATACACAATAATAGTTCCAAATGCTACTGGCTCCCCTGAAGAGTGCTCAGACTAGTGTACATAGTTGTGCACATTGTTCCCCAAGCAGCAGTTGTTTGGTCAGAGAGACAGTGGGAGAGGGAGCATGAGCAGAGGGTGAGGGCGAGCAAAGTTAAGCTCCACACTCCCCACAGTGACTGCAACAACACAGGAAGATGGATCCAGCGAGGTGTCCCTCATGACAAGCGTCCAGCGATTCATCTTCCTACCAGCGGGTATGCGAGATGTCACGTGACATTACAGGACGGGAGCGAACGAGAAGTCAAGCGACCTCAGTACTTTACTTGATCCTTAGTGACGGTCACTTTTCACCACACAATGCTAAGCGATGTCACGACATCGTGTAAATGACTACTTGTCGCTCAAAAAAAAAATTGATGAACATCGGGAAAATCGTTGGAAAAATCGTGAGGTGGTACATAGCATTAGAGAGAGGGCAAACAGACAGCATTAATGGAAATACATTATTATGCCATCTTCAATTATAAGTAGTGATGGATGTAATTACACACATTGCTTACATGTCCATTATCTATGTTTGAGCTTTAGATGCTGCCCTCCTATTCACTCTCTCACAATGAAAGACAAAACCTGCAACCCCCACTGTGTCCATTACACACTTCAAACACTGTCCTGTTGAATTCAGGGAGAAGTGCGGGCTGTGTAGGGGAGAGGATCAGATGATCCTACCGCTCCATAGCTAGTCATGGCGATCCTCCTGACATCTAGACATGCAGACATTCTAGCAGAGCACACAGCTGTCTGCAGAGTTTACTGTTTGTTTGTTTGTTTGTCTCACTCGCTCTGCAGACTCAGTAACATTTGGGGGTAGGGCGCTGTCACTGTCTCCTCTGTGGAGGGGCAGAGAACAGCTATAAGCCAGACACCTTCTTCTTAGGGAGTATCTATAATTCTGAACTCTGAATGATTCTTTATCCGTGACTTAGCAGAAGGCTATTTGTGAAAAGAGCAGAGTAACCAAGCAGCTCAGGGTGACCCAAGCTACTAGGAATGTATAGGGGGATAAAAGGAACCAAATGCCCTCCTACTAAAAAAGCAACGCTTGGTGTAATTTGCCTTCTTAAAACAGAAGGAAATCTTTTTCTCTCCAGTCCCTTACAACGGTCTTTCAGGACAGGAATTTTTATTTCCCCTTGGACTGACAGTAATTTGTTGCGCCTTCCCCATCAAAGCCGCTCCAAGCCGCTGCCTGGGTGGTCAGTAGGTAAAGGCGCCCCTGTATGGAGCTGCACTCCCCATCAGACAGAAATCTTACCCCCTTCCATGTAGTATGAGGGCCATACCTACACAGTCTATTCTATGGAGCTGCACTCCCCATCAGACAGAAATCTTACCCCCTTCCATGTAGTATGAGAGCCACACCTACACAGTCTATTCTATGGAGCTGCACTCCCCATCAGACAGAAATCTTACCCCCTTCCATGTAGTATGAGAGCCACACCTACACAGTCTATTCTATGGAGCTGCACTCCCCATCAGACAGAAATCTTACCCCCTTCCATGTAGTATGAGAGCCACACCTACACAGTCTATTCTATGGAGCTGCACTCCCCATCAGACAGAGATCTTCCCCCCTTCCATGTAGTATGAGAGCCACACCTACACAGTCTATTCTATGGAGCTGCACTCCCCATCAGACAGAAATCTTACCCCCTTCCATGTAGTATGAGAGCCATACTCTACACAGTCTATTCTATGGAGCTGCACTCCCCATCAGACAGAAATATTACCCCCTTCCATGTAGTATGAGAGCCACACCTACACAGTCTATTCTATGGAGCTGCACTCCCCATCACACAGAAATCTTACCCCCTTCCATGTAGTATGAGAGCCATACTCTACACAGTCTATTCTATGGAGCTGAACTCCCCATCACACAGAAATCTTACCCCCTTCCATGTAGTATGAGAGCCATACCTACACAGTCTATTCTATGGAGCTGCGCTCCCCATCAGACAGAGATCTTACCCCCTTCCATGTAGTATGAGAGCCACACCTACACAGTCTATTCTATGGAGCTGCGCTCCCCATCAGACAGAAATCTTACCCCCTTCCATGTAGTATGAGAGCCACACCTACACAGTCTATTCTATGGAGCTGCACTCCCCATCAGACAGAAATCTTACCCCCTTCCATGTAGTATGAGAGCCACACCTACACAGTCTATTCTATGGAGCTGCGCTCCCCATCAGACAGAAATCTTACCCCCTTCCATGTAGTATGAGAGCCATACTCTACGCAGTCTATTCTATGGAGCTGCGCTCCCCATCAGACAGAAATCTTACCCCCTTCCATGTAGTATGAGAGCCATACTCTACACAGTCTATTCTATGGAGCTGCGCTCCCCATCAGACAGAAATCTTACCCACTTCCATGTAGTATGAGAGCCATACTCTACACAGTCTATTCTATGGAGCTGCGCTCCCCATCAGACAGAAATCTTACCCCCTTCCATGTAGTATGAGAGCCATACTCTACACAGTCTATTCTATGGAGCTGCACTCCCCATCAGACAGAAATCTTACCCCCTTCCATGTAGTATGAGAGCCATACTCTACACAGTCTATTCTATGGAGCTGCACTCCCCATCAGACAGAAATCTTACCCCCTTCCATGTAGTATGAGAGCCATACCTACACAGTCTATTCTATGGAGCTGCACTCCCCATCAGACAGAAATCTTACCCCCTTCCATGTAGTATGAGAGCCACACCTACACAGTCTATTCTATGGAGCTGCACTCCCCATCAGACAGAAATCTTACCCCCTTCCATGTAGTATGAGAGCCACACCTACACAGTCTATTCTATGGAGCTGCACTCCCCATCAGACAGAAATCTTACCCCCTTCCATGTAGTATGAGAGCCACACCTACACAGTCTATTCTATGGAGCTGCACTCCCCATCAGACAGAAATCTTACCCCCCTCCATGTAGTATGAGAGCCACACCTACACAGTCTATTCTATGGAGCTGAACTCCACATCAGACAGAAATCTTACCCCCTTCCATGTAGTATGAGAGCCACACCTACACAGTCTATTCTATGGAGCTGAACTCCCCATCAGACAGAAATCTTACCCCCTTCCATGTAGTATGAGAGCCACACCTACACAGTCTATTCTATGAAGCTGCACTCCCCATCAGACAGAAATCTTACCCCCTTCCATGTAGTATGAGAGCCACACCTACACAGTCTATTCTATGGAGCTGCACTCCCCATCAGACCGAAATCTTACCCCCCTCCATGTAGTATGAGAGCCACACCTACACAGTCTATTCTATGGAGCTGAACTCCACATCAGACCGAAATCTTACCCCCCTCCATGTAGTATGAGAGCCACACCTACACAGTCTATTCTATGGAGCTGAACTCCCCATCAGACAGAAATCTTACCCCCTTCCATGTAGTATGAGAGCCACACCTACACAGTCTATTCTATGGAGCTGCACTCCCCATCAGACAGAAATCTTACCCCCTTCCATGTAGTATGAGAGCCACACCTACACAGTCTATTCTATGGAGCTGCACTCCACATCAGACAGAAATCTTACCCCCTTCCATGTAGTATGAGAGCCACACCTACACAGTCTATTCTATGGAGCTGCACTCCCCATCAGACAGAAATCTTACCCCCTTCCATGTAGTATGAGAGCCACACCTACACAGTCTATTCTATGGAGCTGCACTCCCCATCAGACAGAAATCTTACCCCCTTCCATGTAGTATGAGAGCCACACCTACACAGTCTATTCTATGGAGCTGCGCTCCCCATCAGACAGAAATCTTACCCCCTTCCGTGTAGTATGAGAGCCACACCTACACAGTCTATTCTATGGAGCTGCGCTCCCCATCAGACAGAAATCTTACCACCTTCCGTGTAGTATGAGAGCCACACCTACACAGTCTATTCTATGGAGCTGCGCTCCCCATCAGACAGAAATCTTACCCCCTTCCGTGTAGTATGAGAGCCACACCTACACAGTCTATTCTATGGAGCTGCACTCCCCATCAGACAGAAATCTTACCCCCTTCCGTGTAGTATGAGAGCCACACCTACACAGTCTATTCTATGGAGCTGCACTCCCCATCAGACAGAAATCTTACCCCCTTCCGTGTAGTGTGAGAGCCACACCTACACAGTCTATTCTATGGAGCTGCACTCCCCATCAGACAGAAATCTTACCCCCCTCCATGTAGTGTGAGAGCCACACCTACACAGTCTATTCTATGGAGCTGCACTCCCCATCAGACAGAAATCTTACCCCCTTCCATGTAGTGTGAGAGCCACACCTACACAGTCTATTCTATGGAGCTGCACTCCCCATCAGACAGAAATCTTACCACCTTCCATGTAGTGTGAGAGCCATACCTACACAGTCTATTCTATGGAGCTGCACTCCCCATCAGACAGAGATCTTACCCCCTTCCATGTAGTGTGAGAGCCACACCTACACAGTCTATTCTATGGAGCTGCACTCCTCATCAGACAGAAATCTTACCCCCTTCCATGTAGTATGAGAGCCACACCTACACAGTCTATTCTATGGAGCTGCACTCCCCATCAGACAGAAATCTTACCACCTTCCATGTAGTATGAGAGCCACACCTACACAGTCTATTCTATGGAGCTGCGCTCCCCATCAGACAGAAATCTTACCCCCTTCCATGTAGTATGAGAGCCACACCTACACAGTCTATTCTATGGAGCTGCGCTCCCCATCAGACAGAAATCTTACCCCCTTCCATGTAGTATGAGAGCCATACTCTACACAGTCTATTCTATGGAGCTGAACTCCCCATCAGACAGAAATCTTACCCCCTTCCATGTAGTATGAGAGCCATACTCTACACAGTCTATTCTATGGAGCTGAACTCCCCATCAGATAAAATCTTTGCAAGATGCTGCACACAAAGATGCCTGTACACATTCAAAAGATCATTATCTGCAAAAGATCTGTTCCTGCAAAAAATCCATTCCTGCAAAATGCATTCATAGTCTATGAGATCTGCAGATCCTCATACACACTTGGTTTAACAGACAATCATCTGCAGATCATCTGCAGATCAGGTCCACCAGGATGGATCTTCAGATTGCCAGATATGCAGATGAAGTCTGTTAAACCAAGTGTGTATGAGGATCTGCAGATCTCATAGACTATGAATGCATTTTGCAGGAATGGATTTTTTGCAGGAACAGATCTTTTGCAGATAATGGTCTTTTGAATGTGTACAGGCATCTTTGTGTGCAGCATCTTGCAAAGATTTTATCTGATGGGGAGTTCAGCTCCATAGAAAAGACTGTGTAGAGTATGGCTCTCATACTACATGAAGGGTGGTAAGATTGGTCTGTGATCTTTCATTTTCCAAAGACTTTTATCTCAAGTGTGTATGAAGCATAAGTGCCTCAACCTTCAAGCCAGAAGAAGAAGTACTTTGCATGAGAACATTTATGCGTGCTCAAACACCAAGTTTAAGGCCTCTTTTCCATGGACTGTTGAGCTGTGTGCTCAGCAAGCAGTTACCAGGCAGCAGTGAGCAGATACCAGGCAGCAACAAGCAGTTACCAGGCAGCAGCAAGCAGTTACCAGGCAGCAACAAGCAGTTACCAGGCAGCAGCAAGCAGTTACCAGGCAGCAGCAAGCAGTTACCAGGCAGCAGTGAGCAGTTACCAGGCAGCAGCAAGCAGATACCAGGCAGCAACAAGCAGTTACCAGGCAGCAACAAGCAGTTACTAGGCAGCAGTGAGCAGTTGTGAGAGTTTAAGAGGCATTTCACTGCCTATCAACAGTCCATGGAAAAGAGGCCTTACCCTAGCAAGTCTGACTTTGCAAATCTGGCCTAATTGGCTATTCATGAGGCAATGCAAATGCATGCACAAACCAATACCACAAAGCATTCACCCTGCTACATGCTACATTAGCACTATCCAGGAGCCCCACGGGGAGGATTCCCAATGCCCCCTTTTTATACAACCGGGGGACCGCAGGGTCCCAGGCTCTCTCACTGCCTGGAAACCACAGCGGCACCCCGGAGGGGGAGGCTGGGTGGCGCAGACGACCCCCCCAAGTGTGGCCAGCGCCAGGGAGAGCAGTCCGCACCCACCTCCCAATATTGTGCATTTTCTCATGGAAAACCGACTTCTTCTTCTTGCTTCTAGGTTGAGGCACGTACTCTATTAGATAGATAGATGCGGCGTATGCTACGATGCGGGTTGGCTAGTTGATATATAAAATGCCAACATATTCCGTGGTGCTGTACAAAGTGAGAAACAAACATGGGGTACATAATAATACAGACAACGGTGTACACCAATTTACGAAATACAGAGTTGGTACAAAATACAGAATTGGTAATTACAGTGATGAAATTAAAATGAATGAATGCGTAGCAAATTCCAAGACACAAAAGGCTGAGAAAGCCCTTCCATTGCAAGCTTACAATCACCGGCGTACCTACCGGGGATGCGACCCCCTCAGCCGCAGGGGGGCCCGGGGCTGCTCTGGGGCCCGCTCACTGTGCGTGGGGGGAGCGCTGCTCTGGACCCCCCAGCAAGGTGCTCAACTGGCCGCAGCGTCTAATAGACGCTGCGCCGGTTCATTCCCCGCAGCCCCGCTCCAGCAGCCTGCATAGTCTCCGGCAGGCAGAGCAGGGCTACGGCAAGATGGCCGCCGAAGAAGCCCTACACTGGAGACTATTTGTGTCTCTAGTACAGGGCTTCGGCAGCCATCTTGCCGTAGCCCTGCACTCTGCCTGTCACTGCGGGAGATGTGCTGCAGGAGGACTCAGGGAGCTGCGAGCCAGATGCCAGGAGAGGAGAAGACTTCTGTCAGGTAAGTGAATTGTTTTTTTTTTAACAGGTGCATTTTTTTTCTAGTGTCTGCTGCCTACATTGTGATTTTCAGGTGTCTGCTGCACACATTACGATTTTCTGGTCACTGCTGCCCACATTGCGATTTTCTGGTGTCTGCTGCCCACATTGCGATTTTCTGGTGTCTGCTGCCCACATTGCGATTTTCAGGTGTCTGCTGCCAACATTACGATTTTCTGGTCACTGCTGCCCTCATTGCGATTTTCTGGTCACTGCTGCCCTCATTGCGATTTTCTGGTGTCTGCTGCCCACATTACGATTTTCAGGTGTCTGCTGCCCACATTACGATTTTCTGGTGTCTGCTGCCCACATTACGATTTTCAGGTGCCTGCTGCCCACATTGCGATTTTCAGGTGTCTGCTGCCCATATTACGATTTTCTGGTGTCTGCTGCCCACATTACAATTTTCAGGTGTCTGCTGCCCACATTATGATTTTCTGGTGTCTGCTGCCCACATTGCGATTTTCTGGTGTCTGCTGCCCACATTGCGATTTTCTGGTGTCTGCTGCCCACATTACGATTTTCTGGTGTCTGCTGCCCACATTGCGATTTTCAGGTGTCTGCTGCCCACATTACGATTTTCTGGTCACTGCTGCCCACATTGCGATTTTCTGGTCACTGCTGCCCACATTGCGATTTTCAGGTGTCTGCTGCCCACATTACGATTTTCAGGTGTCTGCTGCCCACATTACGATTTTCAGGTGTCTGCTGCCCACATTACGATTTTCAGGTGTCTGCTGCCCACATTGCGATTTTCAGGTGTCTGCTGCCCACATTACGATTTTCAGGTGTCTGCTGCCCACATTGCGATTTTCAGGTGTCTGCTGCCCACATTGCGATTTTCAGGTGTATGCTGCCCACACTGCGATTTTCTGGTGTATGCTGCCCACATTACGATTTTCTGGTGTATGCTGCCCACATTAGGATTTTCTGGTGTATGCTGCCCACATTAGGATTTTCTGGTGACTGCTGCCCACATTGCGATTTTCTGGTGACTGCTGCCCACATTGCGATTTTCTGGTGACTGCTGCCCACATTGCGATTTTCTGGTGACTGCTGCCCACATAAGGATTTTCTGGTGACTGCTGCCCACATTAGGATTTTCTGGTGTGTGCTGCCCACATTATGATATTCTGGTGACTGACTGCTGCCCACATTACGATTTTCTGGCCCACATTACGATTTTCTGGTGTCTGCTGCCCACATTACGATTTTCTGGTGTATGCTGCCCACATTAGGATTTTCTAGTGACTGCTGCCCACATTGCGATTTTCTGGTGACTGCTGCCCACATTGCGATTTTCTGGTGACTGCTGCCCACATTGCGATTTTCTGGTGACTGCTGCCCACATAAGGATTTTCTGGTGACTGCTGCCCACATTAGGATTTTCTGGTGTGTGCTGCCCACATTATGATATTCTGGTGACTGACTGCTGCCCACATTACGATTTTCTGGCCCACATTACGATTTTCTGTTGAACACTGCCCACGTTACGATTGTCTGGTGAATGCTGTCCATGTTACAATTTTCTGGTGAACGCTGCCCACATTACGATTTTCTGGTGAACTCTGCCCACATTACGATTTTCTGGTGAACTCTGCCCACATTACGATTTTCTGTCCCACATTACGATATTCTGGTGAACGCTGCCCACATTACGATTGTCTGGTGAATGCTGTCCACGTTACAATTTTCTGGTGACTGCTGCTCACGTTATGATTTTCTGGTGACTGGTGCCCACATTAAGATTTTCTGGTAAACTCTGCCCACATTACGATTTTCTGGTGAACTCTGCCCACATTATGATTTTCTAAAGGCCCACATTACGATTTTCTGGTGAACTCTGCCCACATTACGATTTTCTGGCCCACATTACGATTGTCTGGTAAAATGCTGCCCACTTTACAATTAATTTACAGTGAAACGCTGCCCCATTACGATTATTTGGCACCTATGGGGGGGGCCCCATCCAAATATTCGCAGGGGGGCCCAGTGATTTCTAGTTACGCCCCTGCTTACAATCTATAGGAATAGGGGGGAAACAAGAGGAGGGGCAGTATACAATATGCATACCTACAGGCAGTGCGTTTTAGGTTATCAAGTAGGAGTACAACTTAGCCAGAGGTCAAAGGGGGACTGGTCTAAGGTAGAGCATAGGCTTGACGGAAAAAGTGAGCTTTGAGGGCACGTTTCAAGATATCAAAGGTTGAAGAGTGATGGATGTGCTGTGACAGGCAATTCCAGAGGAAGAGTGAAGCACGTGTAAAATCTTGTAAATGTGAATGCCAGGAGGTAATTCTAGAGGAGGATAATAGAAGGTCATGTGCAGATCTGAGATCTGCAAGATGGCCGCCGAAGAAGCCCTACACTGGAGACTATTTGTGTCTCTAGTACAGGGCTTCGGCAGCCATCTTGCCGTAGCCCTGCACTCTGCCTGTCACCGTGGGAGATGTGCTGCAGGAGGACTCGGGGAGCTGCGAGCCAGATGCCGGGAGAGGAGAAGACTTCTGTCAGGTAAGTGAATTGTTTTTTTTTTAACAGGTGCATTTTTTTTCTAGTGTCTGCTGCCTACATTGTGATTTTCAGGTGTCTGCTGCACACATTACGATTTTCTGGTCACTGCTGCCCACATTGCGATTTTCTGGTGTCTGCTGCCCACATTGTGATTTTCTGGTGTCTGCTGCCCACATTGTGATTTTCTGGTGTCTGCTGCCCACATTGCGATTTTCTGGTGTCTGCTGCCCACATTACGATTTTCTGGTGTCTGCTGCCCACATTACGATTTTCTGGTGTATGCTGCCCACATTGCGATTTTCTGGTGTATGCTGCCCACATTACAATTTTCTGGTGTATGCTGCCCACATTACGATTTTCTGGTGTATGCTGCCCACATTAGGATTTTCTGGTGACTGCTGCCCACATTGCGATTTTCTGGTGACTGCTACCCACATTGCGATTTTCTGGTGACTGCTGCCCACATTGCGATTTTCTGGTGACTGCTGCCCACATAAGGATTTTCTGGTGACTGCTGCCCACATTAGGATTTTCTGGTGTGTGCTGCCCACATTATGATATTCTGGTGACTGACTGCTGCCCACATTACGATTTTCTGGCCCACATTACGATTTTCTGGTGTATGCTGCCCACATTAGGATTTTCTGGTGTATGCTGCCCACATTAGGATTTGCTGGTGACTGCTGCCCACATTGCGATTTTCTGGTGACTGCTGCCCACATTGCGATTTTCTGGTGACTGCTGCCCACATTGCGATTTTCTGGTGACTGCTGCCCACATAAGGATTTTCTGGTGACTGCTGCCCACATTAGGATTTTCTGGTGTGTGCTGCCCACATTATGATATTCTGGTGACTGACTGCTGCCCACATTACGATTTTCTGGCCCACATTACGATTTTCTGTTGAACACTGCCCACGTTACGATTGTCTGGTGAATGCTGTCCATGTTACAATTTTCTGGTGAACGCTGCCCACATTACGATTTTCTGGTGAACTCTGCCCACATTACGATTTTCTGTCCCACATTACGATATTGTGGAGAACGCTGCCCACATTACGATTGTCTGGTGAATGCTGTCCACGTTACAATTTTCTGGTGACTGCTGCTCACGTTATGATTTTCTGGTGACTGGTGCCCACATTACGATTTTCTGGTGAACTCTGCCCACATTACGATTTTCTGGCCCACATTACGATTGTCTGGTAAAATGCTGCCCACTTTACAATTAATTTACAGTGAAACGCTGCCCCATTACGATTATTTGGCACCTATGGGGGGGGCCCCATCCAAATATTCGCAGGGGGGCCCAGTGATTTCTAGTTACGCCCCTGCTTACAATCTATAGGAATAGGGGGGAAACAAGAGGAGGGGCAGTATACAATATGCATACCTACAGGCAGTGCGTTTTAGGTTATCAAGTAGGAGTACAACTTAGCCAGAGGTCAAAGGGGGACTGGTCTAAGGTAGAGCATAGGCTTGACGGAAAAAGTGAGCTTTGAGGGCACGTTTCAAGATATCAAAGGTTGGAGAGTGATGGATGTGCTGTGACAGGCAATTCCAGAGGAAGAGTGAAGCACGTGTAAAATCTTGTAAATGTGAATGCCAGGAGGTAATTCTAGAGGAGGATAATAGAAGGTCATGTGCAGATCTGAGATTGCGGTTGGGTTGGTATCTGGAAACTAGTGAGGATATGTACAGGGGAGAAAGATTGTGGAGAGCTTTGTAGGTTAGGGTTAAGACTTTGAACTGGATCCTCTGGTTAATTGGCAGCCAATAAAGAGCTTGACAGAGAGGAGCAGCAGAGGAAGAGCGAGAAGAGAGATGAATGAGACGAGTTAAGTACAGATTGGAACGTTGCCAGTCTGTTAGCTGGTAGCCCGCAAAGCAGGATGCTTCTATAGTCCAGATGAGATATTAATTATAAGAGCATGTATTAACGTTTTAGTTGTGTCCTGAGTGAGTTGGATGTGAGAAATGTTTCTGAATTGGAGATGACAGGGGCTGGTTAGGAAGTGAATGTGAGCAGAGCTGCTCAAATCCGGAACCGGGAGACATCCTGATAGTTCTATCCGGATATCTCCCAGTAAACCTGTGCGGGCGGTGGGGTCAATCTTACCTGTCTTCTTCGGTCTGTCCCTCGGCGCCTCCCACGATGCGTTCCAAGCAGTGGTCACGTGATTACAAACACTTCCTCCTTCCGGGTTGAAGGAGGAAGTGTTTGTAATCATGTGACTCGCGTGGAGCGCATCGTGGGAGGCGCCGAGGGACGGATGAAGAAGACGTCAGACAGGTAAGATTGACCCCCCACCCACCGCCCGCACAGGTTTACTGGGAGACATCCAGATAGAACTATCAGGATGTCTCCCGGTTCTGGATTTGAGCAGCTCTAAATGTAAGTACATTTTAGTACTTCTTCAAGTGCTGAAAATGGTTTTTTTTTTTTTTAGAGAGGATGGAAAATTATCTCCAGGTAGAAAACTCAGGAGTAAAGTTAATTGCATAAGGGGCAATAAGGGTAACCAACTCTTTCCATTCCCTTATGGGTCATAAAAATAGTACATATTCATAATAGTCTTACATCACCACCAGTTTCACTCACTCCCATTTTTACGCTTTATTTATTTATTTTAGGCAATTTCTATCTTTATTGTCATAAAAACAAGAGGTGGCAACTGTCCTCAGACTTTGCCAGTCATCATGCCTGTTCCAGATCAATGACCCAAGAAGAAATCCCATGCGAGATCCGGCATTTCGGCCAAACGCCTGGAATTTCTTATGGAGGTCGTGGCAGCTCGCCATGTTGCGACTCCTTGCCCTTTTACTTAGCTGTGCAATGTATTCCTCGCGTTAAGTCAGGGACGGTTTGAACTAGCTCTGGGGGTTTATGCATATTACAAACTGACATCGCGTCCAAAACATTCCGCTCCCGTAAGTCAAAGGCGAGCGCGTTTCACGCAAAAATAAAAAGGGCCACAAGCCATCATAAATATTCCTTGTGTTTTGTGCTTGTAAAACATCTGTGCCAACCCGCATTCCATTGAAGGTTCTTCCTCGCTTCCACGCCGGTTCTAATCAATCTACAAAAGACGTTCAAGAAAATTATTCCAACTTCTGGTGCCATTTTATGTCCGAGGGAGAGAATCGGCTCGCCAAGTATGCCGGAACATTGTATCACGACGAAAACTAGGGATGCTCAATCGCATTTTGTGGAATTGAAACTTCAGAAATCGGCATTTACGACCGGAACTTGGAAACTGGAAAACTGAACCCGGAAATCAGGTTTCTGCAGATATACCACATTAACTCAACACGGAAGCATTGGAACAATTAGAGAAGGCTTAGTCATCCCGGATGTATCTGGCCAATCAAAGAATGCAAAAAAATAACAACAAAAAATTGCTTGGAAATTGGAAAACTCAAATTGGAAAAGAAAATTGAAAATCTGCGGAATCAGTAATAAGCTTTGGTGGAAAGCGGAATTTCCGACCATTCCTACCAAAACTAGTTTATTCATTTTTAACCACTTCATCACCACAGGTTTCACTTTGCTTCAGGGCCGCACAACTCAGCACACAAGTGATTCCCCCCCCCCCCCCCCTTTTTCTCCCCACCAACAGAGCTCCCCTAATGTTTGGTATTTTTTCACAAATATTTATTGTATTATTTTTATAATAAATTTCCTTTTTTCCCCCTGAAAACCTGCCCTCCTTCCCCCGCCAGCCAATCACTGTGATTGGCTGTCATAGGCTTCAGCCTATGACAGTCGATCACCCCTGATCCCCTGGAGGGGACAGCCGTGTCACACAGCTGTCCCCAGTACATCGCTGACTTAGATCGCAGCGCTGTACAGGCATAAAAGACGGCGGTTTTGCTGTCTAACAGTCTCCTAGCGGCGATCGTTGCTGGGAGGCTGAAGGCAGAGCGGAGCTCCGTGCACCAAGTGGAGATGCGTGCACAGCGGAGATGCATGCGCAGCGGCATGCGCGATCTCCTGCAAGAGGCAGCCCCAGGACTTTACGCCGATCGGCATTAAGCGGTCCTGGGGCTGCCGCCGCGGCCACGCCCATTGGCGTGACGCGGCCCTTAAAGGGACACTTAAGTAAAAAAAAAAAGAGTTTTACTTGCCTGGGGCTTCCAATAGCCCTCTGCAGCTGTCCGGTGCCCTCGCCATCTCCCTCCGATCCTCCTGGCCTTGCCGGCAGCCACTTCCTGTTTCGGTGACAGGAGCTGACAGGCTGGGGACGCGAGTGATTCTTCGCGTTCCTGGCCACAATAGCGCCATCTATGCTGCTATAGCATATATCATATACCATATAGCTGCATAGAGGGTACTAATGTGTCTGGGAACGCGAAGAATCACTCGCGTCCTCAGCCTGTCAGCTCCTGTCACCGAAACAGGAAGTGGCTGCCGGCGGGGCCAGGAGGATCGGAGGGAGACAGCGAGGGCACTGGACAGCTGCAGGGGGCTATTGGAAGCCCCAGGTGAGTAAAACTCATTTTTTTTGTTTGACTTAAGTGTCCCTTTAAGCAGTTAAAATAGTAGCAGAAGAGCGTTGCATTGTGTTGCCATCAGCAAAAGCAAGAAGTTTTGAATCAGAATGATAAATGGTATCATCCTGATTCAAAACTTCTTGCTCATCTTTAAAATTAAACTCTGTTTTTGTTGTGGGAACCTTTCTCCTTCTTCGTACGTTGCAATGATTACCAGCAGATACAGATAATTTATAAAGGGTAAACTCCTCTTTTGCTGTAAAATGGCTATAAACACAGATCTGTGCTTTCGTCCTTTGACCACCGAGGATGCTGATAGCCATATATGGTTGTATCTCTCATTGGCAGCCAAGGATGAGAACCACTCTAGTCAGGGCCGTTTATGGTGGCTTCACCTGTTTTGAGTTGCGTCTGTACAATGTTTAAGGGGGATGTGGGCAGTCACCCATATCAGCAGCTACAAGTACCACTTCCAAACCCAACCACAATCATTGGCTGCTGTCCCTTACCCAACTACCGTACTCAGGATGGCAAAGATGGGTGAGGACATGTCTGTATGAACCAACCTTCTCCCCACCTCCAGGGCCTGCAGCCACATGAACCAGAAATGCTCCTTTGAGCCGAATGAAGCTCTTCTTGTGTGTGATCCGGTGTTGGTTATGGAGAGAATGTAAAGGCATTTTGGGAGACCAGTTATATTTTGTACTGGCTTCAGAACTCTCAGTAAACAAACAATGGGCAACACTGACTAAATAATTTATAAATAAATATTGTAAAAAAAAAAAAAAACAGCAATTTTATCAATTACACTATTCTCACTACAGTTTCTCTTTACAAAAAAAAACAACAAAAATGATAACTTTAAAAATGATGTAAAAAGAGCACAGATCAGAGCTGTTGGATGGGACGTATCACCCGAGGTCGAGCAGATAGTTACGATTATGTATCTGCCCTCACTTTGACTTTGTAAAATTCACTAATAGGAGAAGCAGAAAAGAACATTTTATGATAAAAAGTCACTCAAGTCAGTTTGTTTTTCTACGGCCGGTTGGGCTAATTATCGCCCGGCACCGCTTTCTTAATTGGATGATAGGAGTACATATTCCCATGCATTATACCCGTGCTTCTCAGCTGTGCTTTGCTGTGTTCCCCTTATGAAAGCATGAGCCTGACAAATATCCTCCCTCCCCCTGGTATAGGTAAGATTTCCTCAATAACCTCTTTATTATTTATACAGTATAATCTCCTTATAGTAAACTCAAAGGGGCCAGGAAACGTGGTTTACTATATTAGAAGTTTACTATATCAGAAATTGTCCTAGAAATGGCCCAGCATGCCCTGGTGCATTCTCTGCTGCACAGGAGCAGCTCTGCCCTCCCATTGGAGGTACAGTACAAGCACTTGTCCTAGAAATGGCCCAGCATGCCCTGGTACATTCTCTGCTGCACAGGAGCAGCTCTGTCCTCCCATTGGAGGTACAGTACAAGCACTTGTCCTAGAAATGGCCCGGCATGCCCTGGTACATTCTCTGCTGCACAGGAGCAGCTCTGTAGTCCCATTGGAGGTACAGTACAAGCACTTGTCCTAGAAATGGCCCAGCATGCCCTGGTGCATTCTCTGCTGCACAGGAGCAACTCTGTCCTCCCATTGGAGGTACCGTACAAGCACTTGTCCTAGAAATGGCCCAGCATGCCCTGGTACATTCTCTGCTGCACAGGAGCAGCTCTGTCCTCCCATTGGAGGTACAGTACAAGCACTTGTCCTAGAAATGGCCCAGCATGCCCTGGTACATTCTCTGCTGCACAGGAGCAGCTCTGTCCTCCCATTGGAGGTACAGTACAAGCACTTGTCCTAGAAATGGCCCAGCATGCCCTGGTACATTCTCTGCTGCACAGGAGCAGCTCTGTCCTCCCATTGGAGGTACAGTACAAGCACTTGTCCTAGAAATGGCCCGGCATGCCCTGGTACACTCTCTGCTGTACAGGAGCAGCTCTGTCCTCCCATTGGAGGTACAGTACAAGCACCTGTCCTAGAAATGGCCCAGCATGCCCTGGTACATTCTCTGCTGCACAGGAGCAGCTCTGTCCTCCCATTGGAGATACAGTACAAGCGCTTGTCCTAGAAATGGCCCAGCATGCCCTGGTACATTCGCTGCTGCACAGGAGAAGCTCTGTCCTCCCAGTGGAGGTACAGTACAGGCACTTGTCCTAGAAATGGCCCAGCATGCCCTGGTGCATTCCCTACATTCTCTGCTGCACAGGAGCAGCTCTGTCCTCCCATTGGAGGTACAGTACAAGCACTTGTCCTATAAATGGCCCAGCATGCCCTGGTGCATTCTCTGCTGCACAGGAGCAGCTCTGTCCTCCCATTGGAGGTACAGTACAAGCACTTGTCCTAGAAATATCCCAGCATGCCCTGGTACACTCTCTGCTGCACTGGAGCAGCTCTGTCCTCCCATGGGAGGTACAGTACAAGCACTTGTCCTAGAAATGGCCCAGCATGCCCTGGTGCATTCTCTGCTGCACAGGACCAGCTCTGGCCTCCCATTGGAGGTACAGTACAAGCACTTGTCCTAGAAATGGCCCAGCATGCCCTGGTATGTTCTCTGCTGCACAGGAGCAGCTTTGCCCTCCCATTGGAGGCACAGTACAAGCACTTGCACATTTGGTGGACTACAAGGTTAGGTATACCTTAGGGTTGCATAGCCAGGCTGGACATATTGCTGGTACACTATTCAGGGCTCCTTAAAAATTGCAGCTGTCACTGAATAGAGGCAGCCACTCACTTCCTGTGAGCAGCTCTGATACCTCCACGGGCGGGACTTAGCACTCTCCTCTCCACTCTCCTTAGTTTTGCAGCAAGTAGGCCCACTCTGATCTGCACTACAAGTGAAAGTAGCCAGTACTGCGCTCCACACGCTACCAGGAGCATTGCTAACAAGGGTAGAGATACCCGGGCGTGCGTACAATCGCATGGGAGGACTGTGACAATACTTTTATCAGCGATTGCAAAGAGGGAGTGGTAACGCTGCATCCTCTTTTGTTTACATTCACATTATTCCTCATTTTCCCCAGGATGCTTATTTGTACAGTACTGTAAATCCAGTGCCGGTGCCATTCCTCTTGTCTTACAAATGTCGAGGCATCAACTCACCTGCAACCAGCCTGAAGAGAGCAGCAGACCATGGGTTTCACACAGATGTATGACGCATGCACCGCCCACTGTTTACTATATCCAGAGTCAGTGTCACGTACTAGGGGCCAAAAAACATGTTTACTATAACACAAGTTTTATTATATCCAGGTTTACTAAACTAGGCGTTCCAGTGTGCCCTCGGTGTCATTACGCGGTTCACTGTATGCCGAAACACGCAACGATGCTGAGGACATTCTTGAATTAGGATCTAACAAACCTTTACTTTTGACTGTCCCGTCCACCAGACACCACGCTGCAGGCCACAGCCCAGTGTAAGCCCTTGAACCTAGGACATGGGATCCAGTTCTTCCTACTATTACATGCGCCATTGATGTTTTTATCCTGTGAGTAAGATTTATTTGTGCCATAAACTATCCATTTTGCAAGTATACCTCGAAAGCAGAAGTACTTCACGGGTTACACATACTGCATGTTGAGATATACAAGCATCAGACTATTGCTAGCCTTTAAGCTCCATGCACACACATTGGACCATCATCATTAGTAGATGATCATCGACGACAATGCGGAAAATGAACGACTTCCAATGGCAACATGTCGCGTTTGAAGTTAATGACGGCACAATGATGGTATGCGATCAGGTTCATTAGCAAAAACTCAAAAATAGGAACTGGAACTACGTAGGTAGCCACGCACCCAAGGGCGTAGCAATGGTGATAGCAGCCATAGCGTTGCTATGGGGCCCCGCGGCAGCCCTACGTCACAGGGGGCCAGCAGCTGAGAGGACTTTTTTTATGCCGCCGGCCGGGGCCCCCCTCCCTCACCTCGGTGTCCCCCCTCCCCCCACCTCACCTGGGGTCCCCCCCCCTCCTTTTATCAGCGGCAGGAGGTGCGGCATATAAAGGAAGCTCCGGCGGGGTAATCAGCCGCTAGAGGTTCAGCTGCCTCCCGGGCTATGCTGTCTCCTCTGTATTGCTGCTCGCACCACTTTCTGGTTTATTGCGAGCAGCAATACAGAGGAGACACCGTAGCCCGGGAGGCAGCTGAACCACTAGCGGCTGATTACCTCGCCGGAGCTTCCTGTATATGCCGCTCTCTCGCCGCTGATGGAAGGAGGAGGGACCCCAGGTGAGGCAGGGGGGACAGGAGTCGGGCCCCTACCCCACGAACTACTCGGCTACCTACCCTCCCACCCGGCTACCTAACTTACCACCCGCCCACCCGGCTACCTAACTGCCCACCCGGCTACCTAACTGAAGGCTACCTAACTGACCACCCTCCCACTCGGCTACCTAACTGCTCACCCTCCCACCCGGCTACCTAACTGCCCACCCTGCCACCCAGCTACCTAACTGCCTACCCTGCCACCAAGCTACCTATCTGCCTACCCTGCTACCTATCTGCCTACCCTGCCACCCAGCTACCTAGCTGCCCACCTAGCTACCTATCTACCCTGCCACCCAGCTACCTAACTGCCCACCCGGCTACCTAACTGCCCACCTGGCTACCTAACTGCCCACCCTCCCACCTGGCTACCTAACTGCCCACCCTCCCACCCAGCTACCTAACTTCCCACCCTCCCACCCGGCTACCTAACTGCCCACCCGGCTATCTAACTGCCCACCCAGCTACCTAACTGCCCACCCTGCCACCCAGCTACCTAGCTGCCCACCTAGCTACCTATCTGCCTACCCTGCCACCCAGCTACCTAACTGCCCACCCAGCTACCTAACTGCCCACCCTGCCACCCAGCTACCTAACTGCCTACCCTGCCACCCAGCTACCTATCTGCCTACCCTGCTACCCAGCTACCTAGATGCCCACCTGACTACCTATCTGCCTACCCTGCCACCCAGCTACCTAACTGTCCACCCAGCTACCTAACTTCCCACCCGGCTACCTAACTGCCCACTCTTCTACCTAACTTCCCACCCGGCTACCTAACTGCCCACCCGTCTACCTATCTGACTACCCTCCCACATGTCTACCTATCTGCCTACCCTCCCACCCAGCTACCTAACTGCCTACCCAGTGCAGTGCCTGCACTGCAAATAGTGTGCCAGCCTGCCCAACCACCCTCCCTCCAGGTAATTAATGTTAGCCCACTATAGACCTAACTACATACAGTGGTGTGAAAAACTATTTGCCCCCTTCCTGATTTCTTATTCTTTTGCATGTTTGTCACACTTAAATGTTTCTGCTCATCAAAACCGTTAACTATTAGTCAAAGATAACATAATTGAACACAAAATGCAGTTTTAAATGATGGTTTTTATTATTTAGTAAGAAAAAAAACACAAAACCTACATGGCCCTGTGTGAAATTGCCCCCTGAACCTAATAACTGGTTGGGCCACCCTTAGCAGCAATAACTGCAAACAAGCGTTTGCGATAACTTGCAACGAGTCTTTTACAGCGCTCTGGAGGAATTTTGGCCCACTCATCTTTGCAGAATTGTTGTAATTCAGCTTTATTTGAGGGTTTTCTAGCATGAATCACCTTTTTAAGGTCATGCCACAACATCTCAATAGGATTCAGGTCAGGACTTTGACTAGGCCACTCCAAAGTCTTCATTTTGTTTTTCTTCAGCCATTCAGAGGTGAATTTGCTGGTGTGTTTTGGGTTATTGTCCTGCTGCAGCACCCAAGCACGCTTCAGCTTGAGTTGACGAACAGATGGCCGGACATTCTCCTTCAGGATTTTTTGGTAGACAATAGAATTCATGGTTCCATCTATCACAGCAAGCCTTCCAGGTCCTGAAGCAGCAAAACAACCCCAGACCATCACACTACCACCACCATATTTTATTGTTGGTATGATGTTCTTTTGCTGAAATGCTGTGTTACTTCTATGCCAGATGTAATTGGACACGCACCTTCCAAAAAGTTCAACTTTTGTCTCGTCGGTCCATAAGGTATTTTCCCAAAAGTCTTGGCAATCATTGAGATGTTTTTTAGCAAAATTGAGACAAGCCTTAATGTTCTTTTTGCTTAAAAGTGGTTTGCGCCTTGGATATCTGCCATGCAGGCCGTTTTTGCCCAGTCTCTTTCTTATGGTGGAGTCGTGAACACTGACCTAAATTGAGGCAAGTGAGGCCTGCAGTTCGTTAGATGTTGTCCTGGGGTCTTTTGTAGCCTCTCGGATGAATTGTCTCTGCGCTCTTGGGGTAATTTTGGTCGGCCGGCCACTCCTGGGAAGGTTCATCACTGCTCCATGTTTTTGCCATTTGTGGATAATGGCTCTCACTGTGGTTCGCTGGAGTCCCAAAGCTTTAGAAATGGCTTTCTAACCTTTTCCAGACTGATAGATCTCAATTACAGTACTTTTGTTCTCATTTGTTCATGAATTTCTTTGGATCTTGGCATGATGCCTAGCTTTTGAGGTGCTTTTGGTCTACTTCTCCGTGTCAGATAGCTCCTATTTAAGTGATTTCTTGATTGAAACAGGTGTGGCAGTAATCAGGCCAGGGGGTGACTACAGAAATTGAACTCGGGTGTGATAAACCACAGTTAAGTTACTTTTTAACAAGGGGGGCAATAACTTTTTCACACAGGGCCATGTAGATTTGGAGTTTTTTTTCTCACTAAATAATAAAAACCATCATTTAAAACTGCATTTTGTGTTCAGTTATGTTATCTTTGACTAATAGTTAACGTTTTTTGATGAGCAGAAACATTTAAGTGTGACAAACATGCAAAAGAATAAGAAATCAGAAAGGGGGCAAATAGTTTTTCACACCACTGTATACTGCATTTTGTGGGGAAATATGGCGACAATCTGATTGCATTTTGTGGGGAAATTTGGCGACAATCTGATTGCAATTTGTGGGGAAATCTGCCACCAATCTGGTTGCATTTTGTTGGGAAATCTGCCGCCAATCTGGTTGCATTTTGTTGGGAAATCTGCCGCCAATCTGGTTGCATATTGTAGGTAAATCTGCCGACAATCTGGTTGCATTTTGTGGGGAAATCTGCCAAAAAGCTGGTTGCATTTTGTGGGGAAATCTGCTGACAATCTGGTTGCATATTGTAGAGAAATCTGCCAACAATCTGTTTGCATATTGTGTGGAAATCTGCCAATAATCTGGTTGCATTTTGTTGGGAAATCTGCCGACAATCTGGTTGCATTTTGTTGGGAAATCTGCAGACAATCTGGTTGCATATTGTAGGGAAATCTGCCGACAATCTGGTCGCATGTTGTAGGGAAATCTGCCGACAATCTGGTTGCATTTTGTGGGGAAATCAGATTTCCCCCACAAAATGTTTGGGTGGGAGATCCGAGGTCTGTGGGGTTGGAAGGTCGTGGGGGGGGCATATTTTTTTTTTGCTACGGGGCCCAGTCATTTCTAGCTACGCCCCTGCACGCACCAATGACTGAACACAACGGGATGATGTCACACACTTTGTCCGGGGAACTGTCCTGTAATTTCCAGGCTACATACATTCTCTGGCCATGTGGTCAAGCTACATTAAAATGCCTTCATGTATTTAAAAAAAAAAACTAAGAAAAAGCGTCCAATTGCAGGAAGCAGGAATAACTATTGTTGCGCAGACACACTGTGTTCCACAATCATTTATCATCTTCTGATATCTTCTATCTAGTTACTCAAGGACAAAAAACAATGATCACCCAAAGGAATCTGCCAGGGTGGATCGGTCTGCATAGTTTTTATTCCGGCGATACTCCGGCGACAAGTTGTTCTTCCTTCGGTAAAGACATCACCGGTCTAGAATGTGCACAAGGCTTTGGAGATGGTCAGTTAAATGCTAATAATTCTGGTGACAGGAAGTGCAATAACATAGCAGGAAGCGCATCAATGTGAAGTTGCTCAGCAGAAACTGCATGAACAGGAAGTGCATTGGCAGGAAATGCAATGGATTGGTTCCAAGATGCATACAATTTTCATTAAACTTGCATTCCTACAAGAAGGATTAACCTCTCACTGAAAATCTCTCCCTCCTATCTAAGCTGTCAGCGTCTGTCCTCAGCACTGTTGATTAAAGAAAATGAAAGCCATCCCCATCTCCTCTCCAATATTTCTCGATCAAATGCGACTCCTGGAATTTTGCATAAACAAATGTTATTTTTGTGTTCTGAAAGCCGCCTCCTCCTCAGATCTGCTCCCTCCCCGCCCCCCTGTCCCCAAGCGGCGGAACCATCAGAGACTCTGTTACATCCGTCGGCTTTAGCACAAAACTCATCCATCGTCTGATACGGATCTGACACGGCTTACTGCCGCGATTTTGCCGCATTTAAGCCATTTTACAAAGTGGAAGTCGGTTTCAATGCAGGAGGGGGGAAGAAATAAATGGATCAAGCCCGTCCTGGATGCTCGTTTATATGGACATAAAAATATAAATCTTTAATCCTGCGAGTATTAAACTCGCAGATGCTATGTGATGGAAACATGGAGCTAAGCTGCTCCCCCAATCCCCATCTCCCTCTCTCTATTACTGTAATACTAAATTACACATTCCTGTTTCACTTCTGCCATTATTAATCTCTGGGGGAAAAGACTCACCCCAGCATTTTATGTCAGCTCACTGAGAACTTAAAGTGAAGCCAGGGTTAAAAATAACCTGATGAGATAAACAATTGTAATTATCCTCCTTGCCCTAAAAATTTAATTTTTTTGAAGATATGTTATGATTTTATATTTAAAAGATACCCGAGGTGACACGTGACATGATGAGATAGACATGTGTATGTACAGTGCCTAGCACACTAATAACTATGCTGTGTTCCTTTTTTTCTTTCTCTGCCTGAAAGCTTTAAATATCAGGTATGCAAGTGGCTGACTCAGTCCTGACTCAGACAGGAAGTGACTACAGTGTGACCCTCACTCCATCTTCAGCAAATCCCTGACGCTAGGCAAGGTCCCCTCCTGCTTCAAAAAAATCAGACATCATCCCAGTCCCCAAGAAACCAGGAGCCACTGATCTAAATAACTACAGACCTGTTGCTCTAACTCCAATCATCATGAAGACCTTTGAAAGACTGGTTCTCACCTATCTGAAGGGACACACAGCCACCTTAATGGATCCCCTGCAATTCGCTTACAGGGCCAACCGGTCCGTGGAGGATGCCATTAATATTAGTCTAGCACACATCATGGCTCATCTGGACAAATCCAACACCTATGCCAGAATCCTGCTCCTTGACTTCAGTTCCGCTTTTAACACCATCTGTCCGAACATTCTGCATGACAACCTGGCACGACTCGGTGTGGACCTCTCTCTCTGCACCTGGATCAAGGACTTCCTCACCAACAGGACACAACTAGTGAGAATCGGCGGCTGCTCCTCTGGAGTCAGAACTACCAACACGGGGGCCCCGCAAGGGTGTGTGCTGTCCCCAATTCTTTTTTTCCTGTACACAAACAGCTGTACATCATCCACTGACTCTGTCAAGGTCATCAAGTTTGCGGATGATACCACCATCCTAGGTCTCATTGGAGAGGAAGGGGAGTTTATATATCGTAGCGAGATTGAGCGGATCCTCAGGTGGTGCACGGACAACAGACTCGTACTAAACGCAGCAAAAACTGTGGAACTGATTGTGGACTTCAGAAGAAATGCCCCATCTCCCCATCCAGTCTACATTGATGGCACTGAGGTCTCCAGAGTACACAGCGCACGGTTCCTTGGCACCACCATCACTAAGAACTTAAGGTGGGATGTGAACACCTCCGTAACTCAAAAAAAAGCCCAGCAGAGACTGTTCTTCCTGAGGCAGCTGAGGAAGTTTGGAATGTCACGGGAGCTAATGACTAGCTTCTACACGGCCACCATTGAGTCTGTCCTCTGCTCCTCCATTATTGTCTGGTACTCGGGGGCAAATACAAAGGACAAGCACAAACTTCAGAGGGTAATCAGCACCGCTGAGAAGATCATCGGGTCACCTCTGCCTCCCCTGGACCTCCTCCACACATCCAGAATGAGGTCCAGGGCCAACAGGATTACCGACGACCAATCCCACCCTGGCAGTGGCTTCTTCGACCCCCTGCCCTCAGGCCGCCGCTACAGGACCATCCCCACCAAAACCACCAGGCACAGAAACACCTTCTTCCCCCAGGCAGTTCTCCTACTCAACGACTGAGAGCATGCGTGCATGCCTGTAGTCCACACTGTCCCACCGTTCCACGTGTTACAATCGTATCACGCTAACTCTGGCAAGTGGAGCTGTTCAGCCACACTATGCTTTGTTACTGTTATTATCAATGTTGTTGTTATATTGTCGCTGTTAACTGTTGTATTCCTATGTTGTATTCCTATATTGTTGTTGTCATACTGTTGCATTCCTATGTAGCTACTACTGATGCTGTTAACACGCACTACCATCCATGTCTGCCATGTGTCCACAAATAATTCCGGGTGCGGCACCTGTCGCACTTGGCGAATAAAGCTGATTCTGATTCTGATTCTGATAAGAAATTCCAACTATAATTCACTTTCCTAGCAGGAAATGGCTTCTGAGAGCAGGAAAGAGATAAAAAGGGCCAATATTTCATAGATTTTAGCTCTGGCGTACTTCAATGAATGTGTCATTGAGCAAAAACAATAAAACAGTTAAAACTTAAAAAAGTAGATTTAAACATAAAATGAAACTGTGGAATATCTTAAAAAGTAATTTTTAGGAAAAGGTAGATAGATACAATGATTTATTTCATTAGTTTATTTTTGTCCTTTAAGCATTTATAAAGCTAGTTGTATGTTTAACTGGCTCTAATCAATGGCAACCTATTAAGTGTCCAAGAGTTAGAAAAAGCAAGAAGTTTTGATTTGGGATGATACCATTTATTGGCTAACCATAATAAATGGTATCATCCTGGTTCCAAACTTCTTGATTTTACTGATGTCTAACATGGTACAATACTCTAGAGAAAATGTCAATAGTTCATGCATTTTATCTCTCCCTGTCCTCCGAAGTTGTATTCTGCCAGGAAACCGTTTATGGCTGTAATTTGCTTATCAGTGAGGTTCACTATATTCCAGAAAAAGGTACTAACAAGACAGAAGCTGTCACTTCCATGCCTAGAAATTATCTCTTTCAGGCAGCAAAATAAAACAAGTAAAACAGCTTGGTTTGTACTGTACATACACGTTTATCTCACCATGTCACATGTTAATGCCTAACCCTAACCTCCTCCCAATGTAACCCCCTCCCTAATGCCTAACCCTAACCTCCTACCAATGTAACCTCTCCCTAATGCCTAACCCTAACCTCCTACCAATGTAACCTGCTCCCTAATGCCTAACCCTAACCTCCTCCCAATGTAACCCCTCCCTAATGCTTAACCCTAACCTCCTACCAATGTAACCTCTCCCTAATGCCTAACCCTAACCTCCTCCCAATGTAACCCCTCCATAATGCTTAACCTCCCTGGCGTTCTATTAAGATCGCCAGGGAGGCTGCGGGAGGGTTTTTTTTTTAATAAAAAAAAAACTATTTCATGCAGCCAACTGAAAGTTGGCTGCATGAAAGCCCACTAGAGGGCGCTCCGGATGCGTTCTTCTGATCGCCTCCGGCGGCCAGAAGTAACACGGAAGGCCGCAATGAGCGGCCTTCCGTGTTTCGCTTACCTCGTCGCCATGGCGACGAGCGGAGTGACGTCATGGACGTCAGCCGCCTCCGATCCAGCCCTTAGCGCTGGCCGGAACTTTTTGTTCCGGCTACGCTGGGCTCAGGCGGCTGGGGGGACCCTCTTTCGCCGCCGCATGCGGCGGATCGCCGCGCTGCAGCGGCGATCAGGTAGCACACGTGGCTGGCAAAGTGCCGGCTGCGTGTGCTGCTTTTTATTTGAGCCAAATCGGCCCAGCAGGGCCTGAGCGGCAGGCTCCGGCGGTACTGGACGAGCTTAGCTCGTCCAGACCGCTCAGCAGGTTAACCCTAACCTCCTACCAATGTAACCCCTCCCTAATGCCTAACCCTCTCCCAATGTAACCCCTCCCTAATGCCTAACCCTAACCTCCCCCAATGTAACCCCCTCCCTAATGCCAAACCCTAACCTCCTACCAATGTAACCCTCCCTAATGCCTAACCCTAACCTCCTCCCAATCTAACCCTCCCTAATGCCTAACCATAACCTCCTACCAATGTAACCCTCCCTAATGCCTAACCCTAACCTCCCCCAATGTAACCCCTCCCTAATGCCTAACCCTAACCTCCCCCAATGTAACCCCTCCATAATGCTTAACCCTAACCTCCTCCCAATGTAACCCTTCCTAATGCCTAACCCTAACCTCCACCCAATGTAGCCCCTCCCTAATGCCTAACCCTCCCCCAATGTAACCCCTCCCTAATGCCTAACCCTCCCCCAATGTAACCCCTCCCTAATGCCTAACCCTAACCTCCTCCCAATGTAACCACCTCCCTAATGCCTTACCCTAACCTCCTCCCAATGTAACCCCTCCCTAATGCCTAATAGAGTGGGGCCGAACCTCCGATTTTAGGTTCGCGAACCGGGTTCAATGGGGATGCGAACTTTGAAAAAAAAAAAATTATGCTGGCCACAAAAGTGATGGAAAAGATGTTTCAAGGGGTCTAACACCTGGACCCCCAGGTGGAGGAGTGGGATACATGCCAAAAGTCCCCGGGAAAAATCTGGATTTGACGCAAAGCAGCGTTTTAAGGGCAGAAATCACATTGAATGCTAAATGACAGGCCTAAAGTGCTTTAAAACATCTTGCATGTGTATACATCAATCAGGTAGTGTAATTAAGGTACTGCTTCACACTGACACACCAAACTCACCGTGTAACGCACCGCAAACAGCTGTTTGTGTAGTGACGGCCGTGCTGGACTGGTGCGCACCATGGCGAGAGTGCAGTGGCGGGTTCACTGAACAGAACAGGTATGCAGTGGTGGGTTCACTGAACAGTACAGGTATGCAGCGGCGGGTTCACTGAACAGGTATGCAGTGGTGGGTTCACTGAACAGAACAGGTATACAGTGGCAGGCTCACTGAACAGAACATGTATGCAGTGGCGGGTTCACTGAACAGAACAGGTATGCAGTGGTGGGTGCACAGAACAGGTACGCAGTGGCAGGTTCACTGAACAGAACAGGTTTACAGTGGCGGGTTCACTGAACACAACAGGTATGCAGTGGCGGGTTCACTGAACAGGTATGCAGTGGCGGGTTCACTGAACAGAACAGGTATGCAGTGGCGGGTTCACTGAACAGAACAGGTATACAGTGGCGGGTTCACTGAACAGGTATGCAGTGGCAGGTTCACTGAACAGGTATACAGTGGCGGGTTCACTGAACACAACAGGTATGCAGTGGCGGGTTCACTGAACAGAACAGGTATGCAGTGGTGGGTTCACTGAACAGGTATGCAGTGGTGGGTTCACTGAACAGGTATGCAGTGGTGGGTTCACTGAACAGGTATGCAGTGGTGGGTTCACAGTACAGGTATGCAGTGGTGGGTTCACAGAACAGGTATGCAGTGGCAGGTTCACTGAACAGGTATGCAGTGGTGGGTTCACTGAACAGGTATGCAGTGGTGGGTTCACTGAACAGGTATGCAGTGGTGGGTTCACAGTACAGGTATGCAGTGGTGGGTTCACAGAACAGGTATGCAGTGGCAGGTTCACTGAACAGGTATGCAGTGGCAGGTTCACTGAACAGGTATGCAGGTATCCAGTGGGATCACTGAACAGAACAGGTATGCAGCCAGGAACAAGCTAAGCCTAACTAATCTTTCCCTATGAGAGACAGTCTGCAGCAGCTCGCCCTACTCTCACTAACGCAGGCACACGAGTGAGCGTAATGGCCGCCGCTGCCTGCCTTTTATTAGGGGGGGAGTGGCTCCAGGGGCTAGTGTAGCCTAATTGGCTACACTGGGCCTGCTGACTGTGATGTAGAGGGTCAAAGTTGACCCTCATGGCGCATTATGGGGCGAACCGAACTTCCGCAAAAGTTCGCCTACGGGACGCGAACGCGAACCACTGAAGTTCGCATGGAACCGTTCGCAGGCAAACCGTTCGGCCCAACTCTAATGCCTAACCCTCCCCTCCCCCAATGTAACCTCCCCTCCCTAATGCCTAACCCTCCCCTCCCCCAATGTAACCCCTCCCTAATGCCTAACCCTCCCCTCCCCCAATGTAACCCCCCTCCCTAATGCCTAACCCTGCCCTCCCCCAATGTAACCCCTCCCTAATGCGTAACCCTAACCTCCTCCCAATGTAAGCACCTCCCTAATGCCTAACACTACCCTCCCCCAATGTAACCCCTCCCTAATGCCTAACCCTCCCCTCCCCCAATGTAACCTCCTCCCTAATGCCTGACCTCCTTTCAATGTAAACCCCGTCATGATGTCTAACCCTAACCAGACTTGCCGGACACTTTTATACAACTTATTACGGCGTTCTTCTCTCCCTCCCTGAAAAACTGACCTCCTCATTTTTCCAGAATCAGCAAATACCTCTACATTAGTCTTACCTATACTTTCCTTACCTCCTTGCAGTACTTTCAGGAGATATTGTGTCAGTTTAATAGTCCCGCTAATGTGCTCCAGCCTTGGCAAATAAGATATATAGAGTGTGTTTTCTAAAAAACCTCCAGAATTTAATCTATTCAAATCTCTCTAATAGCACCATGATGAAAGGTGGAAAAATGAATTCTTTTTACATTATACCCTCTTACAGCTATTAAATAGCACAGCTGGGAGCCTCCCACAACTCAGAGCGATTATGAAAGACCTATTATATACATACAAATAAGCTCATACGTCAAGCGGCACACGGGAACACGCAAAACTGCGCTAATAACACAAAGACCAAAAAGCCAAATACAGCATGGCTCCCAATCAGGATGTTTCCTCCACCCCACTCCCCAAAAATGAGATGATTAGAGCTGTGGGTGCTAAGGGTTGCCGTAGGGAGATGGGGAAAGCTTTATGCCAGAAGCAAATACAGGTACCATATTTTTCGGACTATAAGACACACTTTTTCTCCCCCAAAAGTAGGGAGAAAAAGTCCTGCGTCTTAAAGTTTAAAGGCAGAGAGTCCCTGACTTAACGATTACCCACCGATATCAACCGTCGACCTGCCGCGATGTCTGGGACTTCTTGCACTCCCTGGTGTCCTCCTAAACTTTCCCTGCACAAAGGACACAGAGGACAACACCGAGGACACTCATCACTGCGGGCTCCAGCAATGAGGTGAGTGACAGCGGCTGCCACTGCCGCTAATTGCATTCATGCAGCAGGACATAGGACATGGAGGGGGACATCAGGAAGACAGGAGGGGGCCAGAAGCTCATCACCGCGGGCTCCAGCGATGAGGCGAGTGATGGAGGGTGACATCAGGAAGACACAAAGGGGAACATAAGGGGGACATCGGAAGGACACAAAGGGAGACAAATTAAGGACTTAAAGGGGGACATTTGGAGGACACAAAGGGGGATATTTGGAAGACACAAAGGGGGAAATCTGGAGAACACAAAGGGGAACATCAGGAGGACAAAAAGGGGAACATCAGGAGGACACAAAGGAGGATATCAGATTGATACAAAGAGGGACATAAAGAGGCCATTAGTAGGACACCAAGGGGACAGGAGGAGGGCACCAAAGGGGGACAGGAGGGGGAAACAATAATTATGGGAAGAATATCTACAAGATGCCCCTGGACCATAGACGCACCAGGTTTAGTTGTTTTTTTCCCCCCATTTTTGCCCTCTAAACCTAGGTGCGTTTTATAGTCCGAAAAATACAGTAATTTAATTTTGAGACTGATCACTGAATAGAAGCTATCACAAGCATGTAAAAGGATGGAAAACAGTGGTGTTACTAAGTAGGGCTGCTCAAATACGAATCAGGGAGACACCCGGATAGTCCTATCCAGATATCTCCCAGTTACCTGAGTGGGCTGGGCGGGGGGATCAATCTTACCTGTCTGACGTCTTCTTCGTCCGTCCATCGGCGCCTCCCACGATGCGATCCAAGTGGCGGTCACGTGACTACAAACACTTCCTCCTTCCGGGTTGAAGGAAGAAGTGTTTGTAATCCTGTGATGTGCGTGGAGAGCATCGTGGGAGGCGCCGAGGGACGGATGAAGAAGACGTCAGACAGATAAGATTGACCCCCGCCCCCACCCACCCCGCACAGGTTTACTGGAAGATATCGTGATAGCAACTATCCGAGTGTCTCCCACCATTCAAAACTCCTTTGCCCTGCACCGCCGCAAGCTCCGCCCTAAAAGTTTGTTAAAGGAGAACTGAAGCGAGAAGTATATGGAGGCTACCATATTTATTGCCTTTTAACCCTCCTGGCGGTTTATTAAAATCCGCCAGGGGGCAGCACAGGCGTTTTTTTTTTTTTTTTATTATTTTTTTTATATCATGTAGCGAGACAAGGACTCGCTACATGATAGCCGCATCCCCCAGCCCCTTCAAAGAACGGGATCTCCTGAAGCTCTTCCCCCGTCGCCATGGCGATGGGCGGGATGACGTCACCGACGTCGTGACGTCAAAGGGGACTCCGATCCACCCCTCAGCGCTGCCTGGCACTGATTGGCCAGGCAGTGCACGGGGTCTGGGGGGGGGGGGGGCGCAGCAGCGACGGATAGCGGCGGATCGGCGGCGATCGGATTGCACACGCAGCTAGCAAAGTGCTAGCTGCATGTAGCAAAAAAAAAAAAAAAATTATGCAAATCGGCCCAGCGGGGCCTGAGCGGTGCCTTCCGGTGGCATAGCCCGAGCTCAGCTCGGGCTTACCGCCAGGAAGGTTAAACATTACCAGTTGCCCGGCAGCCCTGCTGATCCATTTGGCTGCAGTGGTGGATGAATAACACCAGAAACAAGCATGCAACTAATCTTGTCAGATCTGACACTAATGTTAGAAACACCTGATCTGCTGCATGCTTGTTCAGGGTCTATGGCTAAAAGTTTTAGAGGCAGAGGATCAGCAGGACAGCCAGGCAAATGGTATTGCTTAAAAGGAAATAAATATGGCAGCTCCTGTCACTTCAGTTGTCCTTTAAGGATTACAACTTTGCAATGCACATATAGAGGTGTTCTTTACCAGCATAGCACTAATGAAAAGCTAATAAGATGGACCCTAGTGGTCCAGGGGCCCCTGGTGGTGTCCACCTCTACTTCTGCTATTGCTACGCAACTTATGGCAAATAAGAGGCTAATATTGCCAAGTCAAGTATGTTTGTACAGCTCCCTATTAAGTAAATGGCGTACAGATGGGTACATCAGACAAACAGTGATGAGGGGGGGGGGGGGGGGTGCACAAACCTACCGAGGCCTGATTCTCGGGGGTAGAGGGAGGCATAGAGGCTGCCCAAACTTATCAGCCAATAAGCCAAGATAATACAGGCACATTTCCTGATCTGTCGCATATTGCGCTATATTGATGAGCACAAATCTCACAGAATCATAATTTTGCATGTTAATTTGCAATTACTATGCAAAATCTCATTGTGAAATTTCAGGAAAAAATGTAATTAGTTTCATTTGTAAACATTATCAGGAACCGTAATTTTGCAATTTTGTGTCATTTTCTCCTAATTTCATGCCAACTTTAGCGGTTAGCACAGTGGCGTAGCTAAGGAGCTGTGGGCCCCGGTGCAAGTTTTACTATGGGGCCCCCCAAGCACTCTATACATAACAATTGATACGGCGCACTAAAACCTGCCAATGGCAACTACAGTGTCAGAGGTGCAAGAAGGGGATGGGGAGCAGTGTATTAATGATTACCCCCCCAGCACTCTATACATAGCAATCCCTGCCAATGGCAACTACAGTGTCAGAGGAGCAAGAAGGGGATGTGGAACAGCTTGTTACTGATTACCCCCCAAGCACTCTATACATAGCAATCCCTGCCAATGGCAACTACAGTGTCAGAGGTGCAAGAAGGGGATGGGGAGCAGCTTGTTACTGATTACCCCCAAGCACTCTATACATAGCAATCCCTGCCAATGGCAACTACAGTGTCAGAGGCGCAAGAAGGGGATGGGGAGCAGCTTGTTACTGATTACCCCCAAGCACTCTATACATAGCAATCCCTGCCAATGGCAACTACAGTGTCAGAGGTGCAAGAAGGGGATGGGGAGCAGCTTGTTACTGATTACCCCCAAACACTCTATACATAGCAATCCCTGCCAATGGCAACTACAGTGTCAGAGGTGCAAGAAGGGGGTGGGGAGCAGTATGTTACTGATTACCCCCAAGCACTCTATACATAGCAATCCCTGCCAATGGCAACTACAGTGTCAGAGGTGCGAGAAGGGGATGGGGAACAGCTTGTTACTGATTACCACCAAGCACTCTATACATAGCAATCCCTGCCAATGGCAACTACAGTGTCAGAGGTGCAAGAAGGGGATGGGGAGCAGCTTGTTACTGATTACCCCCAAGAACTCTATACATAGCAATCCCTGCCAATGGCAACTACAGTATCAGAGGTGCAAGAAGGGGATGGGGAGCTGCTTGTTACTGATTACCCCCCAAGCACTCTATACATAGCAATCCCTGCCAATGGCAACTACAGTGTCAGAGGTACAAGAAGGGGATGGGAAGCAGCTTGTTACTGATTACCCCCAAGCACTCTATACATAGCAATCCCTGCCAATGGCAACTACAGTGTCAGAGGTGCAAGAAGGGGATGGGGAGCAGCTTGTTACTGATCACCCTGAAGCTCTCTATACATAGCAATCCCTGCCAATGGCAACTACAGTGTCAGAGGTACAAGAAGGGGATGGGAGCAGCTTGTTACTGATTACCCCCAAGCACTCTATACATAGCAATCCCTGCCAATGGCAACTACAGTGTCAGAGGTGCAAGAAGGGGATGGGGAACAGCTTGTTACTGATTACCCCCAAGCACTCTATACATAGCAATCCCTGCCAATGGCAACTACAGTGTCAGAGGTGCAAGAAGGGGGTGGGGAGCAGTATGTTACTGATTACCCCCAAGCACTCTATACATAGCAATCCCTGCCAATGGCAACTACAGTGTCAGAGGTGCGAGAAGGGGATGGGGAACAGCTTGTTACTGATTACCACCAAGCACTCTATACATAGCAATCCCTGCCAATGGCAACTACAGTGTCAGAGGTGCAAGAAGGGGATGGGGAGCAGCTTGTTACTGATTACCCCCAAGCACTCTATACATAGCAATCCCTGCCAATGGCAACTACAGTGTCAGAGGTGCAAGAAGGGGATGGGGAACAGCTTGTTACTGATTACCCCCAAGCACTCTATACATAGCAATCCCTGCCAATGGCAACTACAGTGTCAGAGGTGCAAGAGGGGATGGGGAACAGCTTGTTAATGATTACCCCCAAGCACTCTATACATAGCAATCCCTGCCAATGGCAACTACAGTGTCAGAGGTGCAAGAAGGGGGTGGGGAGCAGTATGTTACTGATTACCCCCAAGCACTCTATACATAGCAATCCCTGCCAATGGCAACTACAGTGTCAGAGGTGCGAGAAGGGGATGGGGAACAGCTTGTTACTGATTACCCCCAAGCACTCTATACATAGCAATCCCTGCCAATGGCAACTACAGTGTCAGAGGTGCAAGAAGGGGGTGGGGAGCAGTATGTTACTGATTACCCCCAAGCACTCTATACATAGCAATCCCTGCCAATGGCAACTACAGTGTCAGAGGTGCGAGAAGGGGATGGGGAACAGCTTGTTACTGATTACCCCCAAGCACTCTATACATAGCAATCCCTGCCAATGGCAACTACAGTGTCAGAGGTGCAAGAAGGGGGTGGGGAGCAGTATGTTACTGATTACCCCCAAGCACTCTATACATAGCAATCCCTGCCAATGGCAGCTACAGTGTCAGAGGAGCAAGAGGGGGATGGGGAGCAGCTTGTTACTGATTACCCCCAAGCACTCTATACATAGCAATCCCTGCCAATGGCAACTACAGTGTCAGAGGTGCAAGAAGGGGATGGGTAACAGCTTGTTACTGATTACCCCCAAGCACTCTATACATAGCAATCCCTGCCAATGGCAACTACAGTGTCAGAGGTGCAAGAAGGGGGTGGGGAGCAGTATGTTACTGATTACCCCCAAGCACTCTATACATAGCAATCCCTGCCAATGGCAACTACAGTGTCAGAGGTGCAAGAAGGGGGTGGGGAGCAGTATGTTACTGATTACCCCCAAGCACTCTATACATAGCAATCCCTGCCAATGGCAACTACAGTGTCAGAGGTGCAAGAAGGGGATGGGGAACAGCTTGTTACTGATTACCCCCAAGCACTCTATACATAGCAATCCCTGCCAATGGCAACTACAGTGTCAGAGGTGCAAGAAGGGGGTGGGGAGCAGTATGTTACTGATTACCCCCAAGCACTCTATACATAGCAATCCCTGCCAATGGCAACTACAGTGTCAGAGGTGCAAGAAGGGGGTGGGGAGCAGTATGTTACTGATTACCCCCAAGCACTCTATACATAGCAATCCCTGCCAATGGCAACTACAGTGTCAGAGGTGCAAGAAGGGGATGGGGAGCAGCTTGTTACTGATTACCCCCAAGCACTCTATACATAGCAATCCCTGCCAATGGCAACTACAGCGTCAGAGGTGCAAGAAGGGGATGGGGATCAGCTTGTTACTGATTACCCCCAAGCACTCTATACATAGCAATCCCTGCCAATGGCAACTACAGTGTCAGAGGTACAAGAAGGGGATGGGGAGCAGCTTGTTACTGATTACCCCCAAGCACTCTATACATAGCAATCCCTGCCAATGGCAACTACAGTGTCAGAGGTACAAGAAGGGGATGGGGAGCAGCTTGTTACTGATTACCCCCAAGCACTCTATACATAGTAATCCCTGCCAATGGCAACTACAGTGTCAGAGGAGCAAGAAGGGGTGGGGAGCAGTATGTTAATGATTACTACTATCCAAATTATCTATAGAAGTGATTATTATAAGCACAGGACCAATAGAGAGCTAATACTGTTGTTGAGGGAGGGCCCTTCTGGGCCCCTCTGGCCCAAGGGCCCCGATGCGATCGCTACCTCTGCACCCCCTATTGCTACGCCCCTGGGTTAGCAGCAAAGCTCCCATACATGCCATCATCACCAAATGTATATTAAGGGGAACAGGGGTTACAAAAACAAAAATAATTCTCGAAAAGACCTTGTCATTTTTGACAAAATTGATTTTAAAAATGCAAAGGACTGTCATTTAAATTCATTTTTCATTTTTCTGAGTTTAAAATCCATCTTTCCTTTGCTTTTTTAAAATAGCTCTTCTTGAAAACTACAAGGTCTCTTTAAAAAAGTATTTTTTATTTTATTTTATCTTGCCCCTAGTATTTCCCTTAATATACTTAACAATTTAGCAAACTAGATTAAAGGACACCCGAGGCAAAAAAAAAAAAATAGTTGTATCTATCTTCCTTCTCCTAAAAATGACTTTTTAAGATATTTCACTGTTTTATTTTATGCTTACATCTACTTTTTAAGCTTTAACTATTTTATTGGTGGCTGGATTTGTAATGGTTAAGGGCTCTGCCTCTGACACAGGAGGCCAGGGTTCGAATCTCAGCTCTGCCTGTTCAGTAAGCCAGCACCTATTCAGTAGGAGACCTTGGACAAGACTCCCTAACACTGCTACTGCCTACAGAGTGTGCCCTAGTGGCTGCAGCTCTGGCGCTTTGAGTCCGCCAGGAGAAAAGCGCGATATAAATGTTCTGTGTTTGTTTGTTATTGTTTTTGCTCAATGACACATTCATTGCGGTATGCCAGAGCTAAAATCTATGAACTATTGACAATTTTTATCTCTTTCCTGCTCTCAGAAGCCATTTCCTGCTAGGAAAGTGTTTTAGGGCCCGTTTCCACTTGTGCGGTGCGAATCGCCGCGGTAAAAATTTGCATGCGGATGCGAATTTCGCGTGCGGTTGTATGCAAATTTTTACACGGATTCGCATGAATGACGCGGTATGCGAATTTAACCATGGCAGTGCCTGTGTGCTTTTCATTGATTCCATGCGAATTCGCGTTCGAATTTGCATGAAAATTCGCATACACCCGCACTCAGAAATCCTGACAAGTGGAAACAGTCCCATCCACTTGTATTGGCTATGCGAATTTGCATGGGGCAAACGCATGCGAATTCGTGATAGTGGAAATAAGCCCTTATAGTTGTAATTTCTTATCAGTAAGGGTCACACTGTAGTCACTCCCTGTCTGAGTCAGGACTGAGTCAGCCACTTACATACCTGATATTTAAAGGATACCACAGCCCACAGGCTGTGGTAAAATAAATGCAGCATGTGTAGGGGAAAAAAAAGGACATACTCACCGCTCCCCTCGCTCCCAGCCGCCGGGTCCCGCTCGTCTGCTACAGCTCCCGGTACCGGCCGACTCATCTGACCCCTGACCCGGACATACTGCACTGCGCATGCGCAGTATGTCCAATCATCTTCCCTTCTGCCGTCGCATCATGACGGCAGAAGATCGGACACTCCCCCGCCTCCTTCCTGCCCAGCGTGTGCGCTCCACTAATAAAGCTAGCGTGACATGCTAGCTGGAGTCACGCTGGGAGCGGCGATTTGGAGAGAGAGTGGAGGGGGAGTGAGTTGGGATGGACGGGAAGCGGGCACTTTCATAATAAGTGCCCGCTTCCCGTCCATCCCAACTCACTCCCCCTCCACTCTCTCTCCAAATCGCCGCTCCCAGCGTGACTCCAGCTAGCATGTCACGCTAGCTTTATTAGTGGAGCGCACACGCTGGGCAGGGAGGAGGCGGGGGAGTGTCCGATCTTCTGCCGTCATGATGCGACGGCAGAAGGGAAGATGATTGGACATACTGCGCATGCGCAGTGCAGTATGTCCGGGTCAGGGGTCAGATGAGTCGGCCGGTACCGGGAGCTGTAGCAGACGAGCGGGACCCGGCGGCTGGGAGCGAGGGGAGCGGTGAGTATGTCCTTTTTTTTCCCCTACACATGCTGCATTTATTTTACCACAGCCTGTGGGCTGTGGTATCCTTTAACTCTTTCAGGCAGAGAAAGAAAAAAAGTACCACAGCATAGTTATTTGTGTGTTGGCACTGTACATACACATGTCTATCTCATCATGTCACATGTCACTTCAGGTATCTTTTAAAATCTTTGGAAATGAACAAACCACAATTGGTCATTGGACAATGCATGCGTACTTCCACCAACAGTCATTTGTGATCTAACAATACTTGTACACACAGGTCTCGTACAAAGAGCCCTTTTCCACGGCAAATGGCAATAGTATTCGCAAACACTGAAGTGAACATTGAAGTGTTTTGCAAACATGATTTTCTGAATGTTGCGTTAATTTTTTGGGTGTTTGTCACTATGTATGCTTGTGATTTTTGCGAGATGGGGGGGGGGGGGGGGGCTGTTGATTCAAACCGCATTGGCGAATTGCACAAAGGTCTCTTGGTACTTGCTATGCTATTTTCATGCACTTTCATAGACCAATCCCTAAGTACAATCTTATGTAGCCTGTGGGGGGCGGCATTGGGTGCTTCTGAGATGATCAGTCTATAAAGGTGGCCATTAACGGAACAATATTTTCCTTCGATGCAATCTATTGATCAGATTTAAGGGATCGGAAGTAATTGGAAGGTAATTATCAATTGCTCCCATAAACGGGACGGTCCATAAGGCCATTTTCTCCCTTCTGAAATGATCATAAAATCCAACATTCCCTTCAACAAAATTCTGTACTCAAATCGACCATCAATTTCACGTTGATTTTTTCCAAATATTTTTCTGCACAATTCAATTTAAAAACTGATTAGATAATCGCATTTGAGGAAAATATTGTACCGTAAATGGGCACCTTCAGAATTCGACAAGAAAGTTAAAACTGCAAACTTTTTAAACAAACTTTTTTTTGTGTGTGTGCGCAATATAAACCTGAGAAAATGTTTTGTTTCACGCACACAAAAAAAAAAGATTGTCTGATTCTCTGAAACTGAACCTGAAAACAGAGCAAAAGCAAGTTAAGCAAAGCAGTGCTGGGCCGAAATTACGCATGAGCGTAATTACGCATCGTAATTCAATGTAAATTTACGCGTAACTTACGGTCTTACGCGTAATTATTTACGCGTAAGCAGTAAAGTGGTATCGTAATTACACTGTCTACCGTAATTGCTAGGTATGCGTAATTTTACGAACACTTACGCGTAATTTTACGCGTAATTACTAACATAAAAACTCCCCTTTTTTAAGAGTAGCCAATCAGTCAACATCCTAAGCAACCAATAGTATCTCCTCCCGCCCTTCAGTATATAAGCGTACGTTTTGACGCATACGAATGATGTGTACGCAATAGCTGTCACATTGATGGCTATTGCGTACACATCGTCCGTATGCGTCAAAAAATACGCATTAATGGGTATTACTGCACTACGCGTAACATCGTAGTGTAAGCGCCTACATTACGGTATCCTTACGCGTAACTGCGTAAGTTAACGCGTAATTACAGTGATGTACCGTAGATAATTTCCTACGCCGTAACCGTTATTGCGTAATGCGTAATAGCGTAAAATTACGCGTAATGATCCGTAAGCGTAGATTTTTCCATTACGACCAGCACTGAAGCAAAGCCGAATTGATGACATTTAGGATTATATCTATAATCTTAATCCGAAAAATAGCACTTTTCTGGAATCTCATATAGCATTATGTTGTTGTTTATTTAAAAGCAACCTCCAACAAAAGTTAGATACCAACTCATGCAGAGTGAGCACACATAACAGAGCGTGAAAGGTCACGTTTTCTGTCATGTGCGGTTTTTTGTGTGTGTGCGTGCGTTTTATTGAGTTTGCATTTTTTTCCGCATATATGATTTTCTAGCATTTTGTGTGCGTTTTTATGCATCTGCAGTTCACATATACAAAACGCATATGCGTTTTTATATTGCGTTTTATGCAAATCACTAGGGAAGAGCAAGCGGAAATACACCACGAAACAATAACAAACAAACAAACAAAAAAACATATAAAAAGGCATGAAAAACACATACAAAATGCATTATATTGTGTCATCGTTGACTTTCATTATGTGCATTTTTGATGCGTTTTTGAATATTATGCGGCAAAACCAGTGTTTTTAAAAACGCACGCATAGAAAACGCATATGCATTTTTTCATGCGGCCCATAGACTTCCATTAGCGGCAAAAAAATGCAGTGTCTTCCGCAACCCTGACAAACAAACAAACAGATACTTAAAGGGAACCAGAGACGAAGCACCCATGTGTATTTTACCATATATATCAGTAAGAACATTAGAGAAAACACTTACCATGCTCTCTGTTTCATCCTCACTGCTAAAAGTGTCTGTTATCAGCTGTGATAAAAATCCCGGACTGAGCATTCAGTCTCGCTTTGCAGGGAATAATTATAGCTGAGTCATTATAGCAGAGCCACAAGGGGGCAGGCTCGGGCTTGAAAAGACACCAGAGAAGATAGACTCAGCTATAATCTTTCCGTAGCAAAGCTAGACTGAGTGCTCAGTCGGGGATTCTTATCAGAGGTGATAACAGGAAGATTAAACAGAGAACAATGAAACAAAGAGCAGATTAGGTGTTTACTGTCATGTTCCCACTGATTTATAAGGTAAAATACAAGAGGGTGCTTCATCTCTGGTTCTCTTTAAGGGCTCTTTAACACTAGGAGCTGATCCGTGCGTTTTGACGGATTGCTCCTAGAAAGCGGTAAGCAGGGTAACATGAAACTTTCACATTAGGCAGAGCATTCCAGAGCGTCACTTTGTAATGCTTCTAGGAGTTTTTCATCGTTCGCCGCAAGCGGTTTCTCATGGGGTGAATTAGAACTAATGCCGCTGATTAGCATCAGATCACAACTTCCCGACTTCACGCCGTAGGTCATGAAGCGTGCACAAAATTGGGTTCATGCTCACGTTGCCCAGTGTGAAAGAGCCCTTGCCTAAGGAGAGGGAAGGCTCTAGGTCCTATGGTGCCTTCCCTATGGTGCCTGTGAGCTCTCACAGTCCTTGCATTCCAGCGCTGGCTCCCCCGGGAACGATGTTCAACCAAATACTGCTCTCTGCCACTGCAGGAGGCTTCAAAAGTCTGCAGGAGCCCAGGTGCTCCTGAAGGCGGGCGGCTCCGCACTGCGCTAGTGCGCTCTCTTGCATGCTCCCGCATGCGCAGTACAGAGCCGCCTGTCTTCGCAAGCACTCAGGCTCCGACTTCTGAAGCCTCCCGCAGAGGGGGATTCAAACGGAGGAGCCAGCGCTCGAATGAGCGGACTGTGAGAGGAACGGGAAGGCTCAAAAGGACCCAGAGCCATCCCTCTCCTTAGGTAAGTATCTGTATTTTTTCTGCTTACAATTAGCTTTAAAGAGAGGCTGAAGTGGGTTTTTAATAAAAAAAAAAAATAAACTAGGTGACCTGATCACCACCATCCCTGCCGCTCTCCACCGCTCTGTTAGCCACTTGGCCTGCTAGGGCTCACTTTCACTTTTGTGACCTCTGGGGTCACAACGCTGTAAGGAGATGCTCTGTCAGTATGCAGGGAGGTGGGGGATCGGCAGGGGGTGTGGCCAAGGAGAGACAGCTGCCCAATGACAGCTATGGAAAGCCTGCAAGAACACCCCCAGTGGGCGGTTTGAACAGGAAATCCCTCTCCTCCCATTACCCTCCGAGATAGCGACAATCATTGTCGCTAATTTCGGGAGGTGATAGCGTGGCGTTGGGGGGGGGGGGGGGGGGGGGGCAGAGAGCGGCATGGGGGTGGACACAGAGGCAAGTCATGAGGCAGAGAACATGCCTTTGTATCCCTCTACCGCACCGCCTCAGGTTTTCTTTTAGTACAGCACGCAAATCTCCTGTAATATAGCCGCCTCACGCAGGTGAAACATGTGCTTTGTGGAGCAAACATTGCCATCTGACTTTAGGAAATGGCACTCTGCCCCCCCCCCTTCCCAGGCAAGACTCCCGCTATCAGTTACAGCGCTCTGTAAAAATGCGCAGAGCACGGCGGGGCCGACAGCGAAGGCGGGAAAATCACTCCTCTGACATTAAGTACTAAGGAAGACAGAGTTTCCGGTGGCACACAATGGCTCTCTGGAAAGCGTCAGTACTTTATCCATTTAGAAGGCGCACGGAGAGGAAAAGACGCTTGATGGCGGTGCCTTTTGTCAAGGCTAAAAGCGTGATTGCCAGTCTCCTTGAATCAAGGTTTCCACGGGTAATGTTTAAAAGCTCTGCGGGGTCGGTCGTGCTTTATGGCACAGCGAGCGTGTTCTTCAATCCTCACAAACAAGTCGTGTAAAAAGATCGCAGTCTTAGGCTAGATGTCATCCGAACCTCCATCAGAATGAGGCAAAAACAAAAGCATCGCAACACGCTCCTGCCTGAGTCACCGGCGCTCCTGAATAACGCTCTGCTGCCTTTAAAGAGATAATTTACTTCACACCCCCATTCTTAGGCAAAATTGAAAGAAAAATAAACGTTTTATCAGCTCTGTGCAGAGTTTGTTTCTGCCTATAAACTCTTTGATTAGGTGAGGTCAGAAAGTTCACAATAATTTGACAGGAAGTCAGACAACGGCCACTTCCTGCCTCACAGACCTTCTGTGCTATAGGTTGCAATCTTACCAGACAGATTCAGTCAGTGCCCCACCCTCAGAGGAGATGCTGAAATCCAGACACATCCACAGAGCCTGATAATTTAACATTTGGTACTCGGGCCTTTTCCTAAGCAGCCCCTACTCTATGGAACTCACTACCGCAATCTGTGCGAGAAGGCCCACGAAGCAGGTCATTTCGGCGCGCTCTTCCCCACACCACCATAGACATGATGTTATTCTCAGTGATGAGCGAATATGCCAATATTTGCATTCATTTTCGTGAAAATAATGTTAAATTCGATTTTTGAGCTAAAATTCCATCAAATTAATTTTGGGTTTTTTTCAGTTTTTTTCGCACCTTTTGCAAATTTTTTACAGTAGATATATATATTTTTCATGTTTTTGTGGTAAAAATTGTCAGGGTAAAAATATTTTTTTTTTGCGTTTTGCGCTTTTTACAATTGTATGCAGTAAAATACATTTTTCATTTTTGTGAAAAAAGTTTTGCTAAAAGCTTGAAAATACAAGTCTATTTTTTGCAAAACATTTTTCGAAATCAAAAATAGTATTTTCGGTGCGAAAACGACTAGCAAAAATTTGCAACAACACTGGTTATTATGTCTATGGCCATCCAGCTGTGTAATTTGGGTGCAGGCGATTGCTGGACCCCAAATTACTACTTCCTCCAAGTTGCTACAATTTGGAGGGGGAATATTAATTAAGGCCGCCGCTGCAGCAGGATGAGCCGTCATTCAATTAAAATACTTGAACTGCTTACAAAGTACTTAATAAAAAGATACCCGTCCCTTCAACAACAGGGATTCTCAGTAGGCACCGCTCACAGGAAGTGACACGACGGCGGTCCGAGAGACGCAATAAATGACAGCTTCATAAATCACTAAATTACGAAGCACTGATCATGTTATCAGGATTCCTCCAGCGAATGAGGCCTGCTGATTATGTTATGCTAATCACACAGCAGGAGAGAGGCAGTCAGGGCACTCCGCATATAAATAATAACATTAGTGGACAGCAGAGCCTCCGACCCTCTCCTCCTGAAAACAGACTAACTGATTATATGTGTAATGCAAGGCACGGGAATGAGACCAGCGCACAGCTGTCAGGATACATGGCATGTACCAGCCTATAATAACATACACACCTGAACGGGAGAGAGGCAGTCAGGACACTCCGCATACAAATAATGACATTAGTGGACAGCAGAGCCTCCGTCCCTCTCCTCCTGAGAACAGACAGACTGATTATATGTGTAACGCAAGGCACGGGAATGAGACCAGCACACAGCTGTCAGGATACATGGCCAGGCTGGCATGTAACAGCCTATAATAACATACACACCTGAACGGGAGAGAGGCAGTCAGGACATGCCGCATATAAATAATGACATTAGTGGACAGCAGAGCCTCCGTCCCGCTCCTCCTGAGAACAGACAGACTGATTATATGTGTAACACAAGGCACGGGAATAAGACCAGCGCACAGCTGTCAGGATACATGGCCAGGCTGGCATGTAACAGCCTATAATAACACACACCTGAACGGAAGAGAGGCAGACAGACAGAGAACAGACAGACTGATTATATGTTTAGGCGTACCTCTTGGCGCAGGAATGGACCAGGGCACGTCTGCCAGGATACATGGCATGTCCCTCTACTCCTGAGAACAGAAGGATTGATTATACGTGTGACGCCAGGCACAGGAATAGGACCAGCACATGGCTGTCAAGACACATGGCCAGGCTGACATGTAACATGTACCAGCCTATAATAACATACACACCTGAATAGGAGAGAGGCATTAACGGACATCAGAGCCTCCATCCCTCTCCTTCTGAGAACAGACAGACTGAATATATGTGTAACGCAAGGCACAGGAATGAGACCAGCGCACAGCTGTCAGGATACATGGCATGTACCAGCCTATAATAACATACACACCTGAACGGGAGAGAGGCAGTCAGGACATGCCGCATATAAATAATGACATTAGTGGACAGCAGAGCCTCCGTCCCGCTCCTCCTGAGAACAGACAGACTGAATATATGTGTAACGCAAGGCACAAGAATGAAACCAGCGTACAGTTGTCAGGATACATGGCCAGTCTGGCATGTACCACCCTATAATAACAGGCTGCCTGCGTGTGGTCCAAGCCCCATCTCATAGAGCCATATCAATCCCCCCTGCCATGCAGTGAAGAGGACCAAAGTCCGAAACAGGCTGTCTGCTTGTGCGGTTGATGTGGCTGTGTAAAATTTATAACTATAAGCTCGCTATACACCAGCAGTTCTGGATGCAAGCCTGGCCACAGGGGCATGAAGAGATAATTTGCATATTTAGTAGCAGTGCATTGTGAGTAACCACAGATGTTCACTTAAAGCGGAATATAACCCTGCATTTCAACTTTGCTCTAAAACATTATTTACAGTATATTATATGCAACCAGCATTTTGTTTTTAATAGACCAGCATTGGAAGGGTTACACAGGGCTTTAAAGTTCCTGGAGATTTCTGCAGACGCATCCGAAGCTCAGATAGATACATTTTGTTTACATAAATGTATCTAAGTGTTGAATGTTACACACTTTGGCTGTCCTCCAGCTCAGTCAGAGAGAGTGAGTCACATTCAACACTTAGATACATTTATGTAAACAAAATGTAACTATCTGAGCTTCGGATGCGTCTGCAGAAATCTCCAGGAACTTTAAAGCTCTGTGTGTAACCCTTCCAATGCTGGTCTAGTAAAAAAAAAAATGCTGGTTGCATATAATATACCGTAAATAATGTTTTAGAGCAAAGTTGAAATGCAGGGTTATATTCCGCTTTAAAGCTGAATTATAGCAAGTACCTTCTGTTTTAAGAATGCAAACCACATTTACTATTCAATACACATATAGAGGTGTTCATTACCAGCATAGCTTCAATGCAAAGCTAAGAAAATGGCTGAAGGAGGGTCCCTCTAGTCCAGGGGCCCCAGTGCGATCGCAACCTCTGCATCCCCCATTGTTACGCCACTGCCTGGGCAAATGGCCCAGGTTGCCTATATAGTAGCGATGGTCCTGAACCGAGGCACACCGTGACATCCATGCATATACACACACTCACCACTGTTAACATTAAGAAAATATTTAAAAATAAAAAACACTACCACCATAAATAACACATATAGGGCTTGATTCACTAAGACAAATACCGTAGCACGCCTTATCAGAATTAACATGCCTTATCAGAGTAGCATAGCGAGTGCTACGAACCCGCAGGGGCTCAGGGCAGGACGAGTGAAGCTCTCATCATTGCTAATTAGCAGGCATAAGTTCGCTATGTTACTCTGATAAGGCATGCTAACTTTGATAAGGCGTGTTATCTCTGATAAGGGGTGCTATTTGTCTTAGTGAATCAAGCCCATAAAGCTTTAGCAATGTCCAGCAGCACCATAACTTAAATAAATCATAAATAATCTCACAACCAGCAGTGTATAAAGAAGTAACATCTCCATGCAAGAATCCCTGTTGCTGTACCTGTAGCAATAATGACATCAATGAAAAGAAAAATCTTAAAATGAAATAAAATAAATATGTAAACACCTACACCGGCCATTGCACACGTCGCAGTCATCCATCAGTTATTACCAGTACATCTCCATTCCACAGTCAGCGGCACTGCATCCATCATTGTATTAATCAATAGTACCTCCATGTAATAATGGCCACCATGCTAAACTATAATAACAATTCTACTTTACAGTGAATTAAAATTAAAAGAGTATTTATAAAGCTGTTTAACCTGTTCACCCCCAAGGGTTTTCATCCTAACGGACCACAGCAATTTTCACCTGTCAGTGCTCCTCCCTTTTATTCCCTAATAACTTTATTACTACTTATCACAAGAAAATGATCTATACCTCGTTTTTTTCCGCCACCAATTAGGCTTTCTGTGGATAGTACATTTTGCTAAGAATTTTTTTATTCTAAATGCGTTTTAAAGAGAAAAACAGAAAAAGAAAAGGAAAAAAAAATCATTATTTCTCAGTTTTCAACCATTTTAGTTTTAAAATTAATTCTCCTGTGGATAAAACAAACACGTTTTATTTGCCCAGTTGTCCCGATTATTAAACCATTTAAATTATGTCCCTATCACAATGTATGGTGACAGTATATTATTGTGAAATATAAGTGTTATTTTTCTGTTCTTTTTTTTTGTTCTGGCCATAATTACAAGCCCCTATGTAATAAATGAATATAATAGATACAATATAGATTAAAAAAGCTGAGTCCCTAAGGCAACTATTTAGTTATTTTTTTTAAGCCGATTTTTTTTTTACAAGTGTTTTTTTTTTTTGGGGGGGGGGGGGGGGTTGGAAGCGTAATTTTATTAATGATGTGTATGTACTTGAAAATGTATGTATTTTGTAGGTGTAATATACTTTTTGGCCACAAGATGGTGCTAGTGAACACTCGTTATAGGTAGTGTTCACTTTTTATTTTCCCACTTTATTTAATTGTTACATTTCCTGTTTTTGTGAATAGACGTAGCCGCTGTTCGCGGTCACGTCCATTCACTCCAGGCACTGCGATTGGGTAGAGGACCGTTTGGTCTTCTTTTCAATCACCCAGCACGGGATCCCGACGGAAACAGCGGCTGTAGCGGCGCGCACACAGCGGTAGCAGCGGCGGGAACGCGCGACGTATTAAAACGTCATGTTGCTGTTAATAGCGGTAAGCATGACGTTTTAATACGTTAGGATGTCAATAAATGGTTAAAAACACACTGCAATATATTGTAAGTAAGCACTTATGTACCGTATATACTCACATGTAAGCCAACCCGTGTATATTCCGAGGTACCCACTTTTCCTTTCCCTTAGAAACCAGGACACAGTGGTTGACTCACGTATAAGCCCTGTCCTCAGTATGGCCCCCTGCATTGTAGCCAGAGGTGCCCCCAGTACCCAGTACAAGTCAGCCACCATCCCCATAGCCAGATGTTCCCCAAGGATGATACAGCTGTGTCTCAAGACACCACTAGATGGTGTCATAGATATGAAACACAGTGATTGTCTCACAGGAAGAATCCCCGATCATTACACCGCTGAAACATTGCTGGCATGTTCTGCTCCACAAGCCGGGGACACAGGTAGTCTTGAGCAGCGCACTCTGTACACCATGTAGCAGGGGATGGGGGCACGGACACAGCAGGGAGACAGCCAGAGCTGGGACAAGGTCCTCCAGCACCCAAGGCTGAGACACCAAAGTGCGCCCCTCCATCCCTCCCACTCCAGCTGTCACACACTGATTGCTATTAGACTAAGAGGGCCACAGGGCCCACAACCTTCCCAACACCTTAATATCTAGTTATCTGGCTTGCAGTCACTGCTATGTATCCCCTTTTCTTATTTCTTTCTGCTTCAAACACAATTGGGAATGACAGCTGAATGAATTTTGCGCCCCCTCCTACACTGCGCCCTGAGGTTGGAGCCTCTCCAGCCTATGCCTCGGCCCGGCCCTGGAGACAGCTGGCAAGAGTAAGATCACTAGAAGACGATCCTTACACTCCTCTGGCAGTAACAAAGCCTACTCCACCACCAGTTCTGCTCCACTGACTCGCATATAAGCCGAGGGGTAACTAAAATTAGGTTATACGTGAGTATAGATAGAAGGTAAATCTTCTTCTGGCCTCTTGAGAGGGTACCTACACCCATTGATGTGGTCAGATTGATACTGTTCTTAGGGGTGGACAGAGGAAACTGTACCCTGAAAACACTGAAACAGCGAGCAAATTAAAGCCAACTGAGAATATGTTTTGCCAATTTTCAAAATGTTGGTCTCAAAGCAACACCTTTTATCCTCAGTGTCTGTACCCTAAACCAGACTGCACAGAACTCATCCTGCTTCTCCTTCCCTCCACCAGATTAGCTATGCTGAATTCCACTTCCCCAGAGCATTCTGGGAGACCAGGTATATTTTCTACGGGCTGTAGAACTCTCAAACCCCAAACATTCCACAGAGATCACCTGGCAGGACTGAAGATTTCACAAAAGTGATACAATTCAGAATGTAAATCAGGGAGAGGAAAAAAATTCCAATGGGCAAACACTGACTAAAACATTTATTAATGAATATTGTAAAAACAGGACACAGTGGTTGACTCACGTATAAGCCCTCTCCTCAGTAAGCATTTTTATTCATTACGTTATTTTGACAACAGTCCCTCTTTAAGAAAGATTACAGATTTCATGATTCCTGAACAGTTACTGAACATTTCCCAAAAATCTGAATTTTCATAAAATGAGATGCAGTCAGTAGGGGAATAAAAAAAATCATGTTTTTGGAAAAAATCAACATCTTCAATTTCAGGCAAAAAAATGACATATTGCACAGCAGGAAATTACTCAGGTGAGTATTCCCAATCGTCCCTAATCCATTGCATGCATTTCCCTCTCACAAATCAAATCCTGCAGCGCTGGCGACCGGGGCTCAGAGCCGGAAAAGTTTTGATCCTTGAGGCTAGTGTTGAGCCTAAATTTTAGAAATTTCGCGTTACTATAATTATGTATGCGAAATTTGCTAATACGATGCGAAATTATGGTAGCGTAATTGCCATTAAAATCGTAATTGAAAAAAACGTAAGTGTAATTTTCAACGCGTAATTTCGCGTTAAACCATAACGTAATTTCGCGTTAAACCATAACGTAATTTCGCATTTCTTCGTAATTTCGCGAATTTGTAATTACTTGTTAGCAGGGTTGCTTGCGAATTTTCGCCAAAGGCATTGTCGTCTGCATAGCGAATTTTGATGCGAAATATCACTACATGGCGAATTTTATATGCGAAATAGCATTCTGTAACGCGAAAACGATGCGGAAAATAACGCTTACCGTAATATGAACTATCGCGAAATTACGTTATGTAACTACGCTTACAAACGGTTGCATGCAAGGCAAACGTAATTTCGCGATACCCACTGTAATGCGAAAATTACGCTTACATGGAATTTCGCGAAATCCTTCTTCATTACGATTATGTACTTACGGCCATAATCGTAATTACACTAATTACGCGAAATTTCGCGAAATCGTAATTAAGTCATTACGCTCATCTCTACTTGAGGCTGAGAACACACTAGGCGGTGCGTGAAAGGTTGCGTTTTGCTGCATATGCATTTGTGCATTTTTTTTGTCATAATGAAGTGCGTTTTTGATACGCTTTTTATGCAAATTTTCTTCGGAATGTGGCCAGTATAAAAACACATTTTCGATGCCCTCTCTGGCTCATCACTAAGAAGTCAACAGGAAGCGGAAATGCATCAATCTTGTTTAAATAAAAAAAAAAAGCATAAAAACGCAAGAAAGCACTATGGGCTCAATTCACTAAAGCGTGCTAACATTTAGCACAACAGTGATAAGCCACTTTGCATGTGATATCATGTGTTATCATTAGTTGAACGCGCAATCGCTTTATGTACTGTATACAGTAATAATTCATGATCTACATTCTGTTCGCGTGATCTGCAGTGACTTCACGTGATAATGATACTTAGCACGTGATAATGATACTTAGCACATGCAAAGCCTTTACACGTGATAACTGAGTTATCACACTTTAGTGAATCGAGCCCTTTACCTTTGCGTCACCATTAACATACATTGGGCTGGATTCACTATGCGGTGCTAACCTACTTAGCACGTCTAAAGTCTTTAGGCGCGCTAACCAGGGTGCTAAGTAGGTAAGCACTGGTTTTCTCAATCAGATCGCATGCTAAGTACCGCGCGCAAAGTTTTGCGTGCGCAAAGTCCTATGCGCGCGCTAAGTCCCATAGGCTTTAATAGGCACTTCACGCGGAGCGCCCTTCGCTCTGTGCAGTGCGCGCATAAAGTTTTACGCGCATAAAGTTTTGCGCGCGTAAAGTTTTGCGCGCGAAAAGCTCGTTTAGACGTGCTAAGGGGGTTTTCACAGGCTTGCTAACAGTTAGCACCGCTTTGTGAATCAAGCCCATTATGTGTGTTTTAGATGCGTTTTGGAAAAATTTGGAGCAGGTTCAGCATTTCACAAAACGCACATTGCAGAATGAAAATAATTGCGTTTTTTTCATTCGACCCATTGACTTACATTATACCCGTTAACACAAGCTTTTTACGCAACGCTAGTGTTTCTGCCTAGTGTTTTTGTACCCTGATGGTTACCCATAACCTCCGAGTCTCTGTGACTGAAAGAGACCAAGGAGCCCAATGGTGCAGTATCGTTAGAAAAAGGGATGTAAGCACATGTGTATAAGTATTTTTTCACTCACAAAGGGAGGGTTGCAAAGCTTGCAACCACCGTCTGGGCCTGTGGGAATAGAGCCGTCCCTGCTCTGTGTCCTGGGTCTGTTGGTGCAGATGCTGGTCGGTCGCTCTCCTGGATTAGTTGTGAGGACCATTTTTACGCTATCCGGATTGGATTCCGGATTTCTTAAGAAATATTATATTATATTTGGCCACATAACCCGGATATCCGCGGATGTTGTGGATATCCGGATCGGAAATACTGTAACTAAGGAGATGACGTCCTGGAGCCAATCAGAGGGCTCCCAGCAGAAGCCCTAGCAACCAATCACAGAGGGGAACCCTGGCCAGCTCCACCTGACCTCATGGAGCCAATCAGAAGCCTCCCAGCCTAAGCCTAACACTGGCCAGCCCCCCTGTATAATAAGGAGGGCTGCCATGATGAGACAGATCGTCCTAGCTTGCTGAATGCTCACTGAGAGACATGCTCCAGTGCTGGTGGCCTAGCAAGGGCTGTACACAGTTATAAACCTAAAGCTGTTCATTGATTAACCCCTTCACTACTATCACTACACTATTATTAAATCGTTAATTTGCTTGCTTGATGTCATACTGTGACAGTCAGAGTGTGTGCTCCAGTGCTGCTGGGCCTAGTAGCAAGGGCTGTACACAGTGATAAGCTGTTCAGTGATTAACCTCTTCACTATCACTACACTATTGTTAAATCGTTAATTAGCTTGATTGATGTCATTGTATGACAGTCAGTGTGTGCTCCAGTGCTGCTATGTGTCTGTGTGTGTGCAGTGCACAGACCAGGCCAGCTGCTGCCTGCTGGCCAGCTATTAGCCTTAGGCATAGGTTAGGTGAGGTATTAGGGGATAGGAGGATTACTGTGTTTATGTGTAGTTAGTACTGTAATACTGCAGTCATTGTGCTGGTAGTTGTTAGAGTAGTAGTACTACTGTGTTAGCTTTCTACAGAACTGCTGTGCTGTGAGCAGTGCCAGTGTGACAGTTAGTGTGCACTAGTGTCTTCTCCTCTGCTGTCTGACTGTCACTCAGCACTTGCCACGTGTCACGTCACAGGCCACATTGCACTTGCCACATGTCACTTGCCAAGTGACACGTGCCAAGTGCCAAGTCCGGCATGCTCCTGGCACACGTTACACCTGCTGCTGCTGCATTGCACTGCTCCTGCTGCCTTTGCTGCTCCCACCGCCAGGCCAGGGTGCCACAGGCCACCAATACCACCTACATTTAACCCAAAACACAATTGCTGCATAATTTTTTGGAGGTGTCTCTGCTGAAAACTGCCATGTCCCACATGTGCGGTTGGACTTTGGACACAATGGGCTTGATTCACAAAGTGGTGTTAACTGTTAGCACACCTGTGAAAACCCCCTTACCACTTCTAAACGAGCTTTTCGCGCGCAAAACTTTACGCACGTAAAACTTTAGCTCTGCGCGAAGTGCCCATTAAAGCCTATGGGACTTAGCGCGCGCATAACACTTTGCGCACGCAAAACTTTGCGCGCGGTACTTAGCACGCGATCTGATTGAGAAAACTGGTGCTAACCTACTTAGCACCCTGGTTAGCGCACCTAAAGACTTTAGACATGCTAAGTAGGTTAGCACTGCATAGTGAATCAAGCCCAATGTGGGCTGCATGACCGCTGTCTGGAACCTAGTTCCGCTGTTAATTGACAGCCATTTTTTTTTGAGGGGGGGGGGGGATTTTCAGTCCCCGCATCATCAATTATTGTTCCCCTGTAAAAAATAATGACGCTACATGCCTCATTTACCCCAAAAAATGTTTTTAAAGCAATTTAAAGGCCACTTCCGTTTTTTCTATCCAGATATCCGAATCCGCCCGGATAATGCGTTCGGATATCCGCATAAACGCAGATATCTAAACGTTCAGATTCGGATATCCGATCTGGATCCGGATACCTGGGTATCCAGATCCGGATCAATTCGGATTTTAAAAAGTGGTATCTGAGCACCCCTGGTGAGGACTAAAGGTTCTTGTGATTAAAAAACTCCTATAGGGTATGGACTATGCTAAAAAAAAACACCGGTGGAGGTGCCCTTGATGATAACCATAACAATAATATTTTTATAGAGCTTTTCTCCCTGGGGTGGGCATTAAAGCACTGTGACCCTGCATTATGCAGTCTCAAAGGCTCGGGAAAAGAGGCGAATTTTTAGCCTTTTCTTAAAGCTGTCCAGAGAAGGAGCCTCTCGTACTGATTGTGGAAGTGAGTTCCATAGAGTAGGGGCTGCGTAGGAAAAGGCCCGAGCACCAAATGTTAAGTGTATCCTGGGAATAACCAGCTTCATCTTGTTGGCAGAGCGGAGGGTGTGTGGAGGGGCATACTACTAGATGGTGTATATATGAGAAGCGTAATTTCTTACCTTCTTAGAAGAACAAACCATTATTTAATGGAAGAAGTAATGTTTATTCATGCACGGTAGACAACGCATTTTGCGGGTCTTGGCCTGCTTCCTCAGGTCACTACAAGTGCCTGTAGAACTTTTGGTCACAAACATGAGCACCTAAAAATAGCCTGCTATTTTTAGTTTGTCCTTCTGTGAAGGTAAGAGATAACACTTATCATCTATATGTGTATCTATATCTAGTAGTATCCAGTGGTGTATCTAGGCAAAATTGTGCCCATGGCAAACACTGAAATTGCGCCCCCCCCCCCCCCAATCAGAATAGCAGCATTCTACTTCACAGCTCAAATACAATCAGGGCACTTCTCCTCCCATAGAGCCTTCACTTGGCACATGATTGCATGAGAGCACCAACACCCCATCTATTAGAGCACCCCCTCCACTCCCCCAACACACACAAAATCACGGCACACCTGCCACAGACAGCAAAGTTTGAGAACCCTACCATTAAAAGTGTAAGAATTGCTGCAGTTTACATTTTCTCAGTGAAATTTGCATTTGTCTCCGCCTACTGATGACCCGGCATTGCCCGATTATGTATTTTGCAGGTGCTGGCTGCGCCCACTTTTCCTAACCCTAACACACAACTAATCAATTACTCAATGACCAAGTTTGTGAGCTTTGCGGTCTTTGGCATCAATAACCTGCATTAAAATGAAACAAATCATATTGGCTGTGTGTGGCTCCACCCCGTTTTATGAATGTAAACCCCAGTCACGCAATGATCAACTGTACCAGGTTTGAGGCTTTTGCCATTAACAGTGCAAGAATGGCAGCAATGAAATATTCCCCTGAAAAATCAATAGGTAATTTTTGATTGCCTTTTATAGGCCCCACCCACTTTTCTAAATATTAACCCCAGTCACCCAGTAACCAACTGTGCAAAGTTTGAGAACCCTGCCATTAACAGTGTAAGAAGGGCTGCAGTTTACATTTTCCAGTGAAATGTGTATTTGTCTCCGCCCCCTTTTTGGTTATGGAAATACAAAGTATCCTATACTTTATTCCAGGTTATGTACTATGTGTGTGCCAAATTTCATTCAAATCCGTTCAGCCATTTTTGCGTGATCGAGTAACAAACATCCAAACATCCGAACTTTCCCATTGATTATATTAGTAGGATTGAAGCTGGAGGGGAGCGCAGAGGGGAAAGCCCGAGGTGTGGGAGGGGGGGGACCGTCCCCCCTCCCCATCGAGTGTGGCCATAGCTTTCCCATCATGCTGTGACCCCTCCAGCCCCCCAAAACCGCCCGCTCAGAATTTCTGCAGGGGGGCCCGGTGGCTCTTAGTAGTGTTGGGCGAACATCTAGATGTTCGGGTTCGGGCCGAACAGGCCGAACATGGCCGCGATGTTCGGGTGTTCGACCCGAACTCCGAACATAATGGAAGTCAATGGGGACCCGAACTTTTGTGGTTTGTAAAGCCTCCTTACATGCTACATACCCCAAATTTACAGGGTATGTGCACCTTGGGAGTGGGTACAAGAGGAAAAAAAAATTTAGCAAAAAGAGCTTATAGTTTTTGAGAAAATCGATTTTAAAGTTTCAAAGGGAAAACTGTCTTTTAAATGCGGGAAATGTCTGTTTTCTTTGCACAGGTAACATGCTTTTTGTCGGCATGCAGTCATAAATGTAATACATATAAGAGGTTCCAGGAAAAGGGACCGGTAATGCTAACCCAGCAGCAGCACACGTGATGGAACAGGAGGAGGGTGGCGCAGGAGGAGAAGGCCACGCTTTGAGACACAACAACCCAGGCCTTGCATGAGGACAAGAAGCGTGCGGATAGCATGCTTTGTACCACCATGCAGTCATAAATGTAATAAAGATAAGTGGTTCAATAAACAGGGACCACGCGGCAACGCTAACCCAGCAGCAGCACACGTGATGGAACAGGAGGAGGCGCAGGAGGAGAAGGCCACGCTTTGTGAGACACAACAACCCAGGCCTTGCATGAGGACAAAAAGCGTGCGGATAGCATGCTTTGTACCGCCATGTAGTCATAAATGTAATAAAGATAAGAGGTTCAATAAACAGGGACCACGCGGCAACGCTAACCCAGCAGCAGCAGCAGCAGCAGCACACGTGATGGAACAGGAGGAGGCGCAGGAGGAGAAGGCCACGCTTTGTGAGACACAACAACCCAGGCCTTGCATGAGGACAAAAAGCGTGCGGATAGCATGCTTTGTACCGCCATGTAGTCATAAATGTAATAAAGATAAGAGGTTCAATAAACAGGGACCACGCGGCAACGGTAACCCAGCAGCAGCAGCAGCAGCAGCAGCACACGTGATGGAACAGGAGGAGGCGCAGGAGGAGAAGGCCACGCTTTGTGAGACACAACAACCCAGGCCTTGCATGAGGACAAAAAGCGTGCGGATAGCATGCTTTGTACCGCCATGTAGTCATAAATGTAATAAAGATAAGAGGTTCCATAAACAGGGACCACGCGGCAACGGTAACCCAGCAGCAGCAGCAGCAGCAGCAGCACACGTGATGGAACAGGAGGAGGCGCAGGAGGAGAAGGCCACGCTTTGTGAGACACAACAACCCAGGCCTTGCATGAGGACAAAAAGCGTGCGGATAGCATGCTTTGTACCGCCATGTAGTCATAAATGTAATAAAGATAAGAGGTTCCATAAACAGGGACCGGCAACGGTAACCCAGCAGCAGCAGCAGCAGCAGCAGCAGCAGCAGCACACGTGATGGAACAGGAGGAGGCGCAGGAGGAGAAGGCCACGCTTTGTGAGACACAACAACCCAGGCCTTGCATGAGGACAAAAAGCGTGCGGATATAGCAGCAATGCTTTTTGCCGCCATGCAGTCATAAATGTAATACAGATGAGAGGTTCAATAAACAGGGACCGGAAACGCTAAACCATCCCAGATGTTCATCGGTCATGTTACTTGGTTGGGGTCCAGGAGTGTTGCGTAGTCGTTTCCAATCCAGGATTGATTCATTTTAATTTGAGTCAGACGGTCTGCATTTTCTGTGGAGAGGCGGATACGCCGATCTGTGATGATGCCTCCGGCAGCACTGAAACAGCGTTCCGACATAACGCTGGCTGCCGGGCAAGCCAGCACCTCTATTGCGTACATTGCCAGTTCGTGCCAGGTGTCTAGCTTCATGCCCGGTTTCAGGTCCAGCGGTGCCAGCCACAAATCCGTCTGTTCCTTTATTCCCCTCCAAATTTCCTCCCCTGTGTGCTGCTTATCCCCAAGGCAGATCAGCTTCAGCAACGCTTGCTGACGCATGCCAACAGCTGTGCTGCACTGCTTCCACGATCCTACTGCTGCTGGTGCTGGGTTAGCATTTCCGGATGAGGTACAGCTTTGAGATGCGTTGGAGGAGAAGGAGTCAGAGAGGTAGGTGCTGCTGTTGTTATCCAGCTGTTTGCGGCGTGGGCAACACCCGCGCCGTAGCAGGTGAGGAATCGCTGCCAGGCTCCACAAGGTTCACCCAGTGCGCGGTAAGGGAGATGTATCGACCCTGGCCGAACGCACTCGTCCAGGTGTCAGTGGTGAGGTGAACCTTGCAGGCAACGGCATTCTTCAAGCTTCGGGTTATTTAGCTGACCACGTGCTCATGCAACTCAGGCACTGCAGAGCGCGCAAAGTGGTAGCGGCTGGGAACAACGTAACGTGGGATGGCCACTGACATCATGCCCTTGAAGCTGTTTGTCTCCACCACTCGATATGGCAGCATTTCGCAGGCCAGAAGCTTGGCTATGCTGGCTGGCTGTTACTGCCACGGCCCGGGGGTCATTTGCTGGCAATTTCCACTTGTGCTCAAACATCTCAGAGACAGACAACTCAACCGTAGCGCTGCACACCGAAGGGCTGTTGGTTGTTGTGTTTGATGAACACTGGGAGACCTCAAGAGCACTAGTCCGGAAAGTGACAGTGTCAGCATCGTCTGATGTTTGTGAATGTTGTGAACCACGCAATGGCTGGGCTACTGCTGCTGCTGAGGCGGGTCTGGTGGTGAGTCTGGTGAACCCAAGGGAGGCAGTGTTGCTGGTGGTACCCTGTCCTGCCGCGTTTGCCCACAGAGTGGGATGTTTGGATAGAATGTGGCGGCTCATGCTGGTGGTGGAGAGGTTGTTAATACTTTTCCCCCTGCTCAGGCGGGTCTTGCACACCTTGCAAATCGCCATGGTAACATCCTCAGTGCAGTCTTCAAAGAAAGCCCAGACTTTAACTGGCTGAGGACTCGGACCTCGTGCGTGATGTGCTGGTGCTGCTTAACCCACTGCTGGACGCTTGAGAGGTCATCCAAGTAATTATCTGGTCCTGTTCTTTTGGATCTGTGAGGGTTGTTGTCCTGGACAACATGGGCAGTATTGAGTGGGTTTTCTTGGGTGCTCCCCTGTGGCCTGTACGTGAACCGTCAGGGGAAACACCTCTTCCCTTGCCCCTCCCTCTTTCACCGGATTTCTTCCTCATTTCACTTATCCTTAAAGTACACGCTGACTGGCAGCAGTACAGTGGCAGTACAGAAATGCTATACAGTGGTGGGTGAGCGGTGTACCACTATTGTCAGCAGTGACACAGAGCACAATGCTATACAGTGGCGGGTGAGCGGTGTACTACTGTTCCCAGCAGACACAGAGTGGAAGTAAACACAATGCTATATAGTGTGGCTGAGCCGTGTACACAGAGTGGCATTAAACACAATGCTATATAGTCTGCTATATAGTCACCCCGAACAGGGTGATGTTCTGCAGAACCCGAACAGTGGCAAACACTGTTCGCCCAACACTACTGGGAGGGAACGCAGATTTTAGTACCTAAACACACGATACAACATGTTTTCCGGGGTCGGACTCTGAGGCACATACAGATGGTCCCGATCATCATCCTCATCATACAACTCTTCTCCTGAGTCTGACCCACCCACCACCTCTGCCACCCCAACATCCCCAGACACAGACCCCTCATCGTCCTCAACATTAACTTGGGATGCTGGCCTGAGCCAGACCTCCTCCTCCACATCAGGCCCCATCATCTCCTCAATGGCAGCCCTCATTAATCGCTCTGGCGACGGACTGATGGACACAACGTTCTCCTCCGGGGAGGGCTGCTGCTGACCACTGGCTGCTGGGGTGGATGTTATAGCTTGCGTGGGGCGTTGGCTGTTGCTGTTGTTGGGAGTGCTGCTCACAGCGGAGGTCTCTGGGGAACTCATGTTGAGCTCATATAGTGGTTGACGGTGAGTGGAGTATTACTGATCCCAGCAATATACACACTGACTGGCAGAGTACGCAATGGTATATAGTCTGGCTGAGCGGTGTACACAGAGTGTCAGTAAACAATGGTATATAGTCTGGCTGAGCGAGCGGTGTACTACTGTTCCCAGCAGAATCAGAGTGGCAGTAAACAATGGTATATAGTCTGGCTGAGCGGTGTACACAGAGTGTCAGTAAACAATGGTATATAGTCTGGCTGAGCGAGCGGTGTACTACTGTTCCCAGCAGAATCAGAGTGGCAGTAAACAATGGTATATAGTCTGGCTGAGCGGTGTACACAGAGTGTCAGTAAACAATGGTATATAGTCTGGCTGAGCGGTGTACACACAATGCTATATAGTCTGCTATATAGTGTCAGTAAACAATGGTATATAGTCTGGCTGAGCGAGCGGTGTACTACTGTTCCCAGCAGAATCAGAGTGGCAGTAAACAATGGTATATAGTCTGGCTGAGCGGTGTACACAGAGTTTCAGTAAACAATGGTATATAGTCTGGCTGAGCGGTGTACACAGAGTGTCAGTAAACAATGGTATATAGTCTGGCTGAGCGGTGTACACAGAGTGGCAGTAAACACAATGCTATATAGTCTGGCTGAGCGAGCGGTGTACTACTGTTCCCAGCAGAATCAGAGTGGCAGTAAACAATGGTATATAGTCTGGCTGAGCGGTGTACACAGAGTGTCAGTAAACAATGGTATATAGTCTGGCTGAGCGGTGTACACAGAGTGTCAGTAAACAATGGTATATAGTCTGGCTGAGCGGTGTACACAGAGTGGCAGTAAACACAATGCTATATACTCTGGCTGAGCGAGCGGTGTACTACTGTTCCCAGCAGACACAGAACAGTGAACAGAATGCTATATAGTGTGGCTGAGCGAGCGGTGTACCACTATTCCCAGCAGACACAGAACAGTGAACAGAATGCTATATAGTGTGGCTGAGCGGGCGGTGTACCACTATTCCCAGCAGACACAGAACAGTGAACAGAATGCTATATAGTGTGGATGAGCGAGCGGTGTACCACTATTCCCAGCAGACACAGAACAGTAAACAGAATGCTATATAGTGTGGCTGAGCGAGCGGTGTACCACTATTCCCAGCAGACACAGAACAGTGAACAGAATGCTATATAGTGTGGCTGAGCGAGCGGTGTACCACTATTCCCAGCAGACACAGAACAGTGCACAGAATGCTATATAGTGTGGCTGAGCGAGCGGTGTACCACTATTCCCAGCAGACACAGAACAGTAAACAGAATGCTATATAGTGTGGCTGAGCGAGCGGTGTACCACTATTCCCAGCAGACACAGAACAGTAAACAGAATGCTATATAGTGTGGCTGAGCGAGCGGTGTACCACTATTCCAAGCAGACACAGAACAGTGAACAGAATGCTATATAGTGTGGCTGAGCGAGCGGTGTACCACTATTCCCAGCAGACACAGAGTGGCAGTAAACAGAATGCTATATAGTGTGGCTGAGCGAGGTACACAGAGTGGCAGTAAACAGAATGCTATATAGTGTGGCTGAGCAAGCGGTGTACTACTATTCCCAGCAGACACAGAGTGGCAGTAAACAGAATGCTATATAGTGTGGCTGAGCGAGGTACACAGAGTGGCAGTAAACAGAATGCTATATAGTGTGGCTGAGCAAGCGGTGTACTACTGTTCCCAGCAGTGACACAATGACAGGGGGGACCCTGGCTAGCGTGGCTGGAGCGCGAACTACCCTGCCTGCCTACCCAAAGCTAAACCCACAGACAAATGGCGGAGATATGACGTGGTTCGGGTATTTATTTACCCGAACCACGTGACCGTTCGGCCAATCAGAGCGCGTTCGGGTCCGAACCACGTGACCCGTTCGGCCAATCACAGCGCTAGCCGAACGTTCGGGGAACGTTCGGCCATGCGCTCTTAGTTCGGCCGTGCGGCCGAACGGTTTGGCCGAGCACCGTCAGGTGTTCGGCCGAACTCGAACATCACCCGAACAGGGTGATGTTCTGCAGAACCCGAACAGTGGCGAACACTGTTCGCCCAACACTAGCTCTTAGTTACGCCCCTGGTAATATGTCAGCGCTATATAAATACTTAAATAAATAAGGGCGCCTCCAGCAGTGTTTTTTAGGAGCTCAGAGCCCACCAGTCTCTGCCGGACTGTCTGGGTCTTCCACCTCTTCATACAAATGTTGTGGGGTCCTGTTTACAAAAAAAAAAAGACTCAAAGGCTGATTGCTACTTATATAATACACATTTTTTCACTCCCAGGTGATCAGGCATTGAAATGCGGACTATTGCGGTAACGTATAGATTGCCTATTGTAGCGATATCCGCTCGCACTGAAATGTGCCGGGCTGCCTATACAACAGCAGCTGCTAAGCCATTCCATGTGATACATTGCATAAGATATAAAATATGTTGTGCCGTTTCCATATTGTACATTGAGCATAATGCGTGTTGCGCACACAGTCATGTATACACACAGCCTTATAGTGACATCCTCCCTGCTACTAACTGTACCAGCTGCCTATGTTATTATTATTTATTTTCTCTCTCTTTTTTTTTTTATCCTGCCAAATGGTACAATACCCATTTTCCGGTCGTTTCATTCAAATCTCTTGTTTAACACAAAAGCAAATTAATTAAAATGGGCTCTGACATTTTCATCATGAGCCGAGATTCTTCCGAGGAAATAATCTGTCGTGCAGAAGAGGAAGATATTTTTCCATTAACCTTAATCATGGGCATCAGGGACGTCACGTAAGCACTGAGAGGGCAGCCGCAGGGGGGGTGCTGGGAGAGGGGATTTCTTACTCTCCCTTCCTCTGATATGAGACTAAAATATCAGGGAAAATATTTATAAAACATCCCTGCATGCATTAAATGCGCCACTACAACGGCCCCAGCTGCTATTTAGCTGGTGGTGAGCTACGACGCTGTTGGCACTCAGCAGCAACATACAGGTTATCAGCAGTCAAAACACACGCAAACTGGAGCACTAGTAGTGGTAAAAAGCAACTAGGTTGCAACATTGTATTTGGTTGCAAAAATGCATAGCATCCAAAATGGACCGCAGAGAATTTTATATCTCCCTATTCAATGCAAAAGTTTGGATGTTTGGATGTTTGTTACTCGATCACGCAAAAATGGCTGAACGGATTTGAATGAAATTTGGCACACACATAGTACATTACCTGGAATAACATATAGGATACATTTCATGCCCATAACCAAAAAGTGGGCGGAGACAAATACAAATTTCACTGGAAAATGTAAACTGCAGCCATTCTTACACTGTTAATGGTAGGGTTCTCAAACTTTGCACAGTTGGTCGTTGGGTGACTGGGATTAATATTCAGAAAAGTGGGTGGAGCCTACAAAAGCCAATCAAAATTCACACATAGATTTTCAAGGGTAATATTTAATTGCTGCCATTCTTGCACTATTAATGGCACAAGCCTCAAACCTGGTACAGTTTGGTCACTGGGTGACTGGGGTTCCAATTCTGAAAAGGGGGTTGAGCAACAAACAGCCAATCAGATTTGTTTAATTTCAATGCATATTATAGATGCCAAATACAGCAAAGCTCACAAACTAGGTCATTGAGTAAATGAGTAATTGTGTGCTAGGGTTAGAAAAAGTGGGCAGAGCCAACACCAGCCAAATGCATACCCGGGCAATGCCGGGCCAACAGCTGGTAGTAAATAAAGAGAAAACTGTTCATGGCATTTTCCAATTTTACTTTTTCTGACTGAAGCTAATGCTGATGTAATTTCCTCCCTCAATCTTTTTTTCTCCTAGAAACTGCACTGTCATATCTAGCTTGTTTTGTAAACACATGTGAGCACAGCTTAGATTGCATTACATCAGCTTCTCTCTTCTCAGTCTTGTGTCGCACTGAACTGCCCTCAGCCAATCAGTGAGGAGCATGAATGTGGGAGGGGAGATGACAAGCTTCCTTCTCCCCGGCTATGTACTAAAAAGGAGCAGGCTGACTGAGATAAGATTCATTACAGCAGAAACGTTTAATAGATTGGAATGCTTGCAATGTAGGATCAGGTTGCAGGCTGCATAATAAACACTGAGCAGAGGGCAAATGGAATTTGATTTTGTGGCTGACAATCCCGCTTTTTAAGTGGGTGTATGTCAAATTAATGGTCTACTTACCAATTTTGGTTTACTGAAGAATTAGCAACTAAATGCATGAAAATGTGCATCTTGGTGAAGAATTCTTACTGGAATCATAACTTAGAGTGTGTCCTTTTCTTAGAGCAGAAATACAGTCTAGCATAACTTACAGCAAAAACAAATGTTACACCCCCCCTCCCCTTAAAGCACTGGAAGGAGCCTTGTTATATGGAGATGTCATAGGCAGTATAGACAAAGCTGTACCGTAAGAAAACCATAGCATTCTTCTGTGTGCAATCAGTGTAGCTGTCACACAGTATCACACACAACTGTTTCTCTCTGTTTGCCTAACCTTATCTTCTGCACTACACTCTGTACAGATGGAAAATATCTGTCATTCTGAATAATCACTGTTCATCATTTCAAACAGTTTAGGAATAAATGCCGTGCAGACGTGCTGCTCAACAATAGCAGATCACTATGCTCAGTTCTATGAAGAGACAAAAAGTAACAACAAGCAAGCCGCACCCAGAGTGGTAAAAATAATGTACTTGTTTTTTTCCATCTGTTGCTAAACGATCAACTATGACGAATTGCTTAATGGCATTGTGAGACAATTGTGACATATGCTAAATTTTGGCACAACAATGCCATGAACCATCATCTCATGTAATGAAAATCTGGCATGTGTACATAGCTTTAGATTAAAGAGCAGGTTCCTCACAGCGAGAGTTTGGCACACTTATGTGATAAGGCTCCAGAGTGAAAGTGAAACTAAGGCTTTTTTTGAACAAGAAGAATTTTGACTCTAATTTTGCTTTAAGTAGTTTTGTAGTTGAAGGTGACAAACATTGGGATGTATGCTGGGGTTCTGAGCCAGCGACTCAAGACATAAGAAAACTCAGACAATCAGCAAAAGGGATGGTCTGAAATGGCGATTTACAAATCACGAGGAAATTCCAATCTCGACTTTACAAATGTTTGCAGTAAAACGTAAACAAAAAAAAAATCAAAAATACTGTGAAAATGTGTAAATACTCAGAGAATAGGGTAATTTACCTCCAAAATGGGAAAAATTCAATCAGAAGATTTAATAGTATCCAAGTCTTTTGATTGGCCTATAATTACTGCAGCAGTCTTATTTCTGTTTTAAAAATTCTGCATTCTCCGATTGGTTGAATATTTCTGAGGGCTGTGAGCCGCCTAAAATTACATAGTTGCGGTGAATTGGATTTCCACGGAAATTCGATATCTGATTCCGTTTTCCAATCGGAAATTGACTTTCCGTTCTGGTGGAAATTTCCAACCAGCCCTAATAAGCACGACAACCATAAAACTGCTGTATAAAAACCAACACCAAAAGGTTTCACATATCATCTTCAACTATTTGCTCTGTACTGTTTTTTGTTTTCCGTATTTATCATTATTGCTTTTTTTAATTGCCCCTAAACACAGGAGATTTATGCCATTCATTTATAAGAGTCTGGGCTAAATATAGGCCTCCCTTCCTCTGCTGTACTGCTTTGCTTATTCCTGCAGCTCTGCGTACTCGAGCTGCATAGTAAATAGGAGCAGACTGAAGCCTTACACCTTCCCGAAGCACGACATGCAGCCAGACAGGCTGTAGTATGCCGGACTGTGTGATTTCGGCCAGGAGAGGGCGCTGTCGCATGCCAACGTTGGACGGCTGGAGATTTACACCACTCCCGAGCCTGTTTTGAGGTTTTGATCGACGCATTATGCATCCTTGCTAAAGGTTATGGATTTACAGCGTCGATAAAATGCTGGGGCAGAACCAGAAGATAATACGGATGTCTATTAAATTGCTTTCCTGTGAATAACAGTCCTATCACGGCCCAACGGGATCTCAGTAGAGAAAGAATGGCTCCACTTATAGGTAGAGAGGGTAGATTGATGCGGAAGACAGATGGCCAATAGGGATGGAGTTTGCCATGGTGACCACACTTAGGAACCCGTGTTCCCGATAGGACAGGCAGATTCATGAATGCTACTGGCCATGTGACTTCAGGTCAGGGGTCATGCAAGGCATTATGGGATGGAAGTTTGCTGCGGGTGAACATCAAACCCTGTACCAAATAACAACTAAAAATGGCAGCGCTCCTAATCAGGCTGCAACTGAAATGAGACCAACAGAGATGTGCAGCGCCCCCTAGGGATTTGAATACACACTTTGAATACAAATCAGATGCAAACTATGCACTAAACGCTAATCTAGATAAACTGAATGCAAACTGATACACATGGATGCAGCTAACAGTTTGCATTCAATTTATCCAGATTAGGGTTTAGGCCTCGTTCACATCATTTAGCGCAGATGGCTGTGCGATTGGAACGCAACGCATCCGATCACACGCCATCTGCGCTCCTATGCGCTGCGCTGCAGATCCCATTCATTACAATGAATGGGATCTGCGCTGCGATTCCCAAAAATGCGTGCAGTACACGATAGCGCAATCGCGCTGCCACGCAGCGCATATGATGGGAACGGTAGAAGGGCTGTCTATGCCCTTCTACCGTTCTGGCGTGTCGCACACTATACGCGCTGCCAAAATGCGCACGGCAGCGTGTATAGTCTGAACGAGGCCTTAGTGCATAGTTTGCATCTGACTTGTATTCAGGGTGTGTATTTAAGTCTCTAGGAGGCGCTGCACACCTCTGTTGGTTTCATTTCAGTTGCAGCCTGAATAGGAGCGCTGCCAATTTTTTTCCAGGGCGGGGAGAGGTGGAGATCCATGGAGATTGACTCCAGTAGAGGCGGAGCTACAGTGCAAAGCTCTGCTTCCCTGGGCAGCAAAATCTACGACCTGGAAAGTCGTGGAATTTTGCCCCGGGGATTTGGGGGGTATAAAGCCCTCATTCTGCCGCAAGAATGTGTCGTTTCAGCACAGCTCATATTGCTTAACATAAATAACCAGTAAAAAGAAGTATTTTTAACCTCCTGGGCGATACAATAACATCGCCAGGGGGGTGGCGCAGCACTTTTTTTTATGTTTTTTTTTAATTTAATCATGTAGCTAGCCTAGCGCTAGCTACATGATAGCCGCTGTGCAGCGGCATCCCCCCACCCCTTCCGATCGCCTCCGGCGATCAGAGCAAACAGCAAATCCTGTTCAGAACGGGATTTCCTATTTGGCTTCCCCCGTCGCCATGGCGACGATCGCGATGACATCATCGACGCCGTGACATCAAAGGGAGTCCCGATCCACCCCATAGCGCAGCCTGGCACTGATTGGCCAGGCTGTGCACGGGGTCTCGGCGGGGGGGCCCTATAACGCGGCGGGTAGTGGTGGATCAGCGGCGATCGGATGTTACATGCAGCTAGCAAAGTGCTAGCTGTGTGTAACAAAAACAAAAAAATATATGCAAATCGGCCCAGCAGGGCCTGAGAAATCCTCTGCGGCGGTATAGCCCGAGCTGAGCTCGGGATTATCTCCCAGGAGGTTAATGGCTTCAGGCTCTCTTTAACCATTTCAGCCCGCTGTAATTTTTCACCTTATGCAACAGAGCAATGTTCCCCTCCCATTCATTCACTAATAACTTTATCACTAATTATCACAATGAATTGATCTATATCTTGTTTTTTTCCGCCACTAATCAGGCCGAATACTGCCCCCCTATGGGGTCGCAGGCATAAGGGGGGAGCATGCCCCGATCGCGGGTGGGTCGGAAATTCCCCCCACCCCCTCCGCTAGCGCTCCCCCCTCGGCCCGCTTCCCCATACAAAAGTTTGGCAAAAGTAAAATAGTACCGGTGGTGGTGGTGGCCTTGCACTGTGAAGTGAGTGAGGAGGAGGAGGAGTCCGGAGAGTGACGCATTGAGGGAGGCCGGGCAGCGGGCGGTTCAGCGGTAGTACCCTTGTGGTACTTCCGCCCTTTCTCTGACCTCACGTCCTCTGCGTGATGACGCATACGAGGGTACGCGTGACGCGTACCCTCGTATGCAGAGGACGTGAGGTCAGAGAAAGGGCGGAAGTACCACAAGGGTACTACCGCTGAACCGCCCGCTGCCCGGCCTCCCTCAACGCGTCACTCTCCTCCTCCTCCTCTTCCTCCTCACTTCACAGTGCAAGGCCACCACCACCACCGGTACTATTTTACTTTTGCCAAACTTTTGTATGGGGAAGCGGGCCGAGGGGGGAGCGCTAGCGGAGGGGGTGGGGGGAATTTCCGACCCCCCCGCGATCGGGGCATGCTCCCCCCTTATGCCTGCGACCCCATAGGGCCCCCAAAAGCGGGATGTTCGGGAAGTTCGGGGTTCGGCCCGAACATGCCGAACATCGCGGCCATGTTCGGCGGACTTTCCCGAACCCGAACATCCAGGTGTTCGCCCAACACTAGTTAGGTAGGCCCAGTAATACAAGTACAGGCTGTCATAGGACAGGAGCACATGATCCTGTAGATTACACTAGGGAGTGGAGGACCCTGCCAGAGGCTTACAATCTAAAGGGAGGGGTGGAAACACTAGGTGGGGCTGTTAAATATTCCTTAGAGAGTTACTGTGTGGTAGGAGGTGGGTAGGCCATCATAAAGAGGTGGGTTTTGAGGGCTTGCTTGAATGTGTTGAAAGTAGGAGCAAGTCTGATGGGTGGTGGAAGGGCATTCCAGAGGGTGGGGGCAGCTCTTGAGAAATCCTGCAGGCGGGCATGGGAGTGTGAAATGCGTGGGGTGGTGAGGCGAAGGTCGTTGGAGGAACAGAGGGGACGACCTGGTGTATACCTGTGAACAAGCTCCGAGATGTAGGTAGGGCAGGTTTTGTGCACAGATTTATACGCCAGGCATAGAATCTTGAAACTTATCCTGAAACGGATAGGGAGCCAGTGCAGGGATTCACAAAGGGGAGATGTGGATGCAGAGTGGTGCGAAGAATGGATGAGTCTTGCAGCCGTGTTCATCACTGATTGAAGGGGGGCAGTGCGTTTCAGGGGGAGGCCAGAAAGGAGGGAATTACAGTAATCAAGGCGGGAGATGATGAGGGCATGGATGAGCAGGTTGGTCTTGTCGGGGTTAAGAAGGGGCGGAACCATATTCCCATTCATTGATTTCCAGGCTACCAGGGGGCGGCACGAGGATGCACGGGGGCACGCCTAAGCGCGCAGCCGCAGCACAGCAGCCGCCTGGACGTGAGGATCACATCCAGGCGGCATAAATGGTTAAGTCGGCACAAAATAATGCAAAATGTCGCTTAATTACGCAAAATTACGAATGAAAATAAATTGAATGTCCAACTCGTAATTGGGTATGTTAGTAATTGCAAAAAAATTACATGAAATCTCACGTAAACGGAATTAGCAGAAAACAATCTTTACTAACTTAAATATAAGTAGAGATGAGCGTAATGACCTAATTACGATTTTGCGAAATTTCGCGTAATTAGTGTAATTACGATTATGGCCGTAAGTACATAATCATAATGAAGAAGGATTTCGCGAAATTTCGCGTAAGCGTAATTTTCGCGTAATTTTCGCATTACAGTCGTATCATGCCGTAATTTCGCATTAAACGCTACCGTAATTTCGCGTTAAACTTAAACCGTAACGCTCCGTATAATATAAAAAAGCCGCCGACTTTAAGGGTTAATAGCAAAGCCCCCTTAAATGCTAAGAGCCTCAAATTTGGAGAATATATTAAGGAGATCAGGAGGAATAAGAGGAAAAATTTTTTTTTCAAAAAGACCTTATAGTTTTTGAGAAAATCGATGTTAAAGTTTCAAAGGAAAAATGTAAACATTTAAAAACCCGCCGACTTTAACGGTTAATAGCAAAGCCTGCTTAAAGTTTAGGAACACCAAATTCCCAGGGTATATTAAGGGGATCAGTGGGAATAAGAGGAAATTTTTTTTTTTTCAAAAAGACCTTATAGTTTTTGAGAAAATCGATTTTTAAGTTTCAAGGGCGAAAATGTCTTTTAAATGCGGAAAATGTCAGTTTTTTTTGCACAGGTAACAATAGTGTATTATTTTCATAGATTCCCCCAAGTGGGAAGAGTTTTACTTACTTCGTTCTGAGTGTGGGAAATATAAAAAAAAACGACGTGGGGTCCCCCCTCCCAGACCTCTTTAACCCCTTGTCCCCCATGCAGGCTGGGATAGCCAGAATGCGGAGCACCGGCCGCGTGGGGCTCCGCACCCTGACTATACCAGCCCGCATGGTCCATGGATTGGGGGGTCTCGGAAGGGGAGGGGCAGCCAAGCTTTCCCCTCCCCCTCCGAGCCCTTGTCCAATCCAAGGACAAGGGGCTCTTCTCCACCTCCGATGGGCGGTGGAGGTGGAGGCCGCGATTTCCTGGGGGGGGAGGTTCATGGTGGAATCTGGGAGTCCCCTTTAAAAAGGGGTCCCCCAGATGGCCACCCCCCCTCCCAGGAGAAATGAGTATAGAGGTACTTGTACCCCATACCCATTTCCTTTAAGAGTTAAAGTAAATAAACACACAGACACTTAGAAAAAGTATTTTAATTGAACAAAAAACATAACCACGAAAAAAGTCCTTTAATATTCTTAATTAACCATTAATACTTACCTGTCCCTTTAAATAAATGATCCCTCGCAATATCCTCGGAAATGTTCTATCAGTTAGTTACAATGTAACAAAGTTATTACAATGTAACAAATTTGTTACATTGTAACTACGCCGCACCCGACGCCACTCGCCGCTCAGCCGCCGCATACGCGTCCGTGCAGGACGCTAAGTCCCCGCAGCTCCCGCTGTCCACCCCGCCCACATCTGTCACCCACATGTCACCCACATGTGGGTGACATGTGGGTGACATGTGGGAGAGGCGGGGAGGGCAGCGGAGCCGGCGGGGACTTAGCGTCCTGCACGGACCCGACAGAGCTCTGAGCTATATAGCTCAGAGCTCTGAGAAGCATCTTTGTATTTGGGCTCCAAGGAGCCCCATTGGTCCTTAGCAGACCAATGGGGTTCCTTCAAATCAGAAGGAACCCCATTGGTCTGCTAAGGACCAATGGGGCTCCTTGGAGCCCAAATACAAAGATGCTTAGAGAGCTCTGAGCTATATAGCTCAGAGCTCTGTCGGGTCCTGCAGCGCAGACGCGGTGGCGGCGGCGGCGGTGAGTGACGTCGGGTGCGGCGTAGTTACAATGTAACAAAGTTGTTACATTGCAATAACTTTGTTACATTGTAACTGATAGAACATTTCCGAGGATATTGCGTGGGATCATTTATTTAAAGGGACAGGTAAGTATTAATGGTTAATTAAGAATATTAAAGGACTTTTTTCGTGGTTATGTTTTTTGTTCAATTAAAATACTTTTTCTATGTGTTTGTGTGTTTATTTACTTTTAACTCTTAAAGGAAATGGGTAAGGGGTACAAGTACCTCTATACTCATTTCTCCTGGGAGGGGGGGTGGGCATCTGGGGGACCCCTTTTTAAAGGGGACTCCCAGATTCCACCATGAACCCCCCACCCAGGAAATCGCGGCCTCCACCTCCACCGCCCATCGGAGGTGGAGAAGAGCCCCTTGTCCTTGGATTGGACAAGGGCTCGGAGGGGGAGGGGAAAGCTTGGCTGCCCCTCCCCTTCCGAGACCCCCAATCCATGGACCATGCGGGCTGGTATAGTCAGGGTGCGGAGCCCCACGCGGCCGGTGCTCCGCATTCTGGCTATCCCAGCCTGCATGGGGGACAAGGGGTTAAAGAGGTCTGGGAGGGGGGACCCCACGTCGTTTTTTTTTATATTTCCCACACTCAGAACGAAGTAAGTAAAACTCTTCCCACTTGGGGGAATCTATGAAAATAATACACTATTGTTACCTGTGCAAAAAAAACTGACATTTTCCGCATTTAAAAGACATTTTTTGCCCTTGAAACTTAAAAATCGATTTTCTCAAAAACTATAAGGTCTTTTTGAAAAAAATTTTTTTCCTCTTATTCCCACTGATCCCCTTAATATACCCTAGGAATTTGGTGTTCCTAAACTTTAAGCAGGCTTTGCTATTAACCGTTAAAGTCGGCGGGTTTTTAAATGTATACATTTTTACTTTGAAACTTTAACATCGATTTTCTCAAAAACTATAAGGTCTTTTTGAAAAAAAAATGTTTCCTCTTATTCCTCCTGATCTCCTTAATATATTCTCCAAATTTGAGGCTCTTAGCATTTAAGGGGGCTTTGCTATTAACCCTTAAAGTCGGCAGCTTTTTTATATTATACGGAGCGTTACGGTTTAACGCGAAATTACGGTAGCGTTTAATGCGAAATTACGGCATGAACGAAACGCGAAATTTCGCGTTGAAAATTACGCTTACGGTATTTTCAATTACGATTTTAATGGCAATTTCGCTACGCTAATTTCGCATCGTAATCGCAAATTTCGCATGCGTAATTATAGTAATGCGAAATTAACTCTAAATATAAGGCAATCTAAATCCTCTGTCTTGCAAATCAGCAATGAGCTTTTCGTTAAGTGTAAACATGCCCTTCAGTGACAATATCAGTCTTTTCATGTGTTCTGTTGTTTTTAGCTGTTTAATGTTTTAGAGCAAAAAATGTATTTTTAAGTACCCCCCCCCCCCCCCCCCCCCCCCAGCAGAATATCTGCAGAGTTTTTTTACTGATATAGCGGTTTGCCTGATGGTAGATTTTTATCACATCTTAGTTCTCTCTCCCTTCCATGTCTTCCCTTAGAGGATATACCGGCTTGAATTTATATAAATCTATTTATTCACTTTATCCATCAGACGGGCTCCCTTGCGTTTTTATCTAGTTATTTTTTGTTGTATTTTTTTACTTTGTACTTGCGCACACACACAAGGGACAGGTTTAATGCGATTTTTGATAAATGCGTGGAATGGGGACCGGTTTCCCTTGACGGAATTATTTGAGTTTCTGTTTAAGAGGCGACGTGTAGAAAGAGCCATTATACAGACTTAGCTCTGCGCGACACAAGTGTCTCCTTCCATTACGGTGCTTGGCATCTCCCGATCCCTCCTCGTACCGCGCCGAACGCCGCCCAGGATTATCACCTGCGCAGATTTCCCAATAGACGCCTTTTGGATGTATATACTTTACAAGGATTCCACTTCTCGACCTTCTCAAAAAATCCCTGAAATTATTCTGTAAAGAGCCAGCGTACATGTAATAAAGGCGCCTGTAAAAAAGTGGGTAGGGGATTGCCGCTAGTAGAATATTGGTATATTTATAGACTACTACTATAACTACTTCTTTCTTACGATAGTTTACTAAGACTTTACTATAACCTAACCCTACTCTCACACAGAACACTCAATACAACCACTTGTGGTGCATAATCCTAATACCCCCCTGGTGGTCTCTAACCCTAATACCCCCTTGGTGGTGCATAACCCTAGTCCCCCACCCTGGTGGTGCCTAACCCTAATAACACCCAGTGGTGCCTATCCTGGCCTTGGTGGTGCCTAAACCTAATACCTCCCCTTGCGGTGTCTAACCATAATACTCAGCGTTTTGATGTATGCCGTGTATGTGTGTGAGTGTACATCTGTGTGTGTGTGTGTGTGTGTGCGTGTGTGCGTGTCTCTATGTAAGGTGTGTGTGTGTTTGTGAATGCGGTTTGAGTGTGTGTGTGTGTGTGTGTGTGTGCGTGCATGCCTGTACGGTGTGTGTATGTCTGTGATTGCTGTTTGTGTGTTTTTCTGTATGTATGTGTGTGTGTGTGCATGCCTGTACGGTGTGTGTGTCTGTGATTGCGGTTTGTGTGTTTTTCTGTGTGTGTGTGTGCATGCCTGTACGGTGTGTGTGTCTGTGATTGCTGTTTGTGTGTTTTTCTGTATATGCCTGTACGGTGTGTGTGTCTGTGATTGCGGTTTGTGTGTTTTTGTGTGTTTTTGTGTGTGTGTGTGTTTTTGTGTGTGTGCATGCCTGTACGGTGTGTGTGTCTGTGATTGCGGTTTGTGTGTTTTTCTGTGTGTGTGTGTGCGCATGCCTGTACGGTGTGTGTGTGTCTATGATTGCTGTTTGTGTGTTTCTCTGTATGTGTGTGTGTGTGTGTGTGTGTGTGCATACCTGTACAGTGTGTGTGTCTGTGATTGCGGTTTGTGTGTTTTTCTGTATGTGTGTGTGTGTGTGTGTGTGTGTGCATGCCTGTACGGTGTGTGTATGTCTGTGATTGCTGTTTGTGTGTTTTTCTGTATGTGTGTGTGTATGCATGCCTGTTTGTGTGTTTTCATGCGTACATCCGATCAGCATAAGTGGCTAGCAGCTGTGTGTAATATTTCTGCACCATACTACATTTTCTTACAAATGCCATATTATGAAGTGGTGATTGTCATGTTGGAGATGAGGTGCCAGTCAGAATTCACAGAAACGTCACATTCCTCTTTTGCTGCCTTGTTACACACAGAGTCGTATTAGACTTGCTGACAATTGACAGGGATCACTGCTGGTGGATTGGTGCTAACAAGTTATAGTATGACAGGTTACCGCACGGGGCTCAGATAATTCTCCAGCACGCTGCAGACTGGGAAACGGATGAGAGAGTCTGAACTGTGCCTCAAGCTCAACTCCCAGAAAACCTGGACGGTAGTGTGACAGTCCCAGATTTACCTCACAGGAACCTATAGGCACTGATGTCCTGGCACCTTAGACCTGGCACCTCCATGAACCTACAAACCCCACCAAACTGCACCGCAAGTGTGCTGGCGTTCCAAGCTGTCACTTCTCCCGTACTTCTCTTGCCCATCATAGGTAGCTAGAGGTGCCCTTTAGTATTAAGTAGCTAGAAGTACCCTCAGTATTGAGTAGTTAAGGGACAGATGCGAGCAATGGAAAAAAAAAAAAAAAAAAAAAGAGAGGGATCTACTTACCCGGGTTTCCACTAGTCCCTGGCAGCTGTCCCGTGCCCTCGCCGCATCTCTGCTCCCAGCGGGTGTCCCGGGGCCCCCTCCATTACAGATGCTGACCGGCATCTACTGCGTCTGCGCGAACACCACTCGCAATTGCACTCATGTGATCTGGACAACATCAGCACGACCACAAGCGGCGCTCGCGCAGGCTCAGTAGATGCCGACCTGGCGAGACATACTCACAAACACAGGTTGCCGAGCTAGGCAACCACTGAATGCACCAATGGGGAATATTTCCCATCCCCACTCAGGCTAAGATGTCGCTCTCTGTAGATAGGTAGTAACACCCATCCACCGGGTGGATAAAAGATCACTTTAAGGAACAGTGGTGCCAATGATGTATAAAATAAATTAAAACTGTTTAAAAATGGTGGTGGTGGGATGGGGTGGGGTGGTGGTGGTGGGGGGGGGGGGGGGGGGGGGGGTTAATGGTGGACTTACCTCCCCACAAAATAAGACACGATAATGTGTAATATACAAATTACATTTACTTCTTACTCCAAAAGATCTGCAACGCGTTTCGCGGGTCTCACGCCCGCTTCCTCAAGCAAAAATACACGAAGGAGCAACTCTAAGAGTGTCTATAAGTGGTATAGCTCCTCTGTGAATACCACATATAGACACTCTTAGAGTTGCTCCTTCTTGTATTCTTGCCTGAGGAAGCGGGCGTGAGACCCGCGAACTGCGCTGCAGATCTTTTGGTTTAAGAAATACATGTAATTTGTAGATTACACATTATTGTGTCTTCTTTTGGCGCCTCTGTTTCTCAACGTGATCTTAGTGACATATTGCTCTATTGGGCTGCCGTTGTGTCTGTGTTTTTTTGCCCCAAGGGGTACAACCACCTCATACTTCCCTCACACCAGAAGAGGTTCGGTCAACAAAATCCACAGACAACAAACAAATAACTACAGTGGTGTGAAAAACTATTTGCCCCCTTCCTGATTTCTTATTCTTTTAAATGTTTGTCACACTTAAATGTTTCTGCTCATCAAAAACCGTTAACTACTAGTCAAAGATAACATAATTGAACACAAAATGCAGTTTTAAATGATGGTTTTTATTATTTAGTGAGAAAAAAAAAACTCAAAACCTACATGGCCCTGTGTGAAAAAGAAATTGCCCCCTGAACCTAATAACTGGTTGGGCCACCCTTAGCAGCAATAACTGCAATCAAGCGTTTGCGATAGCTTGCAACGAGTCTTTTACAGCGCTCTGGAGGAATTTTGGCCCACTCATCTTTGCAGAATTGTTGTAATTCAGCTTTATTTGAGGGGTTTTTAGCATGAACCACCTTTTTAAGGTCATGCCACAACACCTCAATAGGATTCAGGTCAGGACTTTAACTAGGCCACTCCAAAGTCTTCATTTTTTTTCTCAGCCATTCAGAGGTGGATTTGCTGGTGTGTTTTGGGTCATTGTTCTGCTGCAGCACCCAACAGATGGCCGGACATTCTCCTTCAGGATATTTTGGTAGACAGTAGAATTCATGGTTCCATCTATCACAGCATGCCTTCCAGGTCCTGAAGCAGCAAAACAACCCCAGACCATCACACTACCACCACCATATTTTACTGTTGGTATGATGTTCTTTTGCTGAAATGCTGTGTTACTTCTATGCCAGATGTAACGGGACACGCACCTTCCAAAAAGTTCAACTTTTGTCTCGTTGGTCCACAAGGTATTTTCCCAAAAGTCTTGGCAATCATTAAGATGGTTTTTTTTTAGCAAAATTGAGACGAGACTTAATGTTCTTTTTGCTTAAAAGTGGTTTGCGCCTTGGATATCTGCCATGCAGGCCGTTTTTTGCCCAGTCTCTTTCTTATGGTGCAGTCGTGAACACTGACCTTAATTGAGGCAAGTAAGGTCTGCAGTTCTTTAGTTGTTGTCCTGGGGTCTTTTGTGGCCTCTCGGATTAGTTTTTTCTGCGCTCTTGGGGTAATATTGGTCAGCTGGCCACTCCTGGTAAGGTTCATCACTGTTTCATGTTTTTGCCATTTGTGGATAATGGCTCTCACTGTGGTTCGCTGGAGTCCCAAAGCATTAGAAATGGCTTTATAACCTTTACCAGACTGATAGATCTCAATTACAGTACTTTTGTTCTCATTTGTTCCTGAATTTCTTTGGATCTTGGCATGATGTCTAGCTTTTGAGGTGCTTTTGGTCTACTTCTCTGTGTCAGATAGCTCCTATTTAAAGGAATACTATTGATGTATGCATTTATTTTTAAATGCTGTATGTTGTAGCACACATTAGGGCAAGTACTAGGAGCAATTTGATTCCTCACACAGCTGTTCCTCTCAGTTGTAAAATCCTCCGTCAGTTTTGGCGTCAGTGTTGAATACAAAATGTATCTAATACTGAGCTCCCAGAGGGCTAGACCATGTCTCTGCAAAGGGGAGATGCTATCAACTCCTCAGTTTATAGTTTAATTATCACCTTGCTGAAAGAATCTTTTTGATATGGTGGTAAGGGATTAGGGCCCTTTTCCACCAGCGCGTTTGCGCTGGCTGAATCGCAAAAACGCAAACCGCTAGCGATTTTACAATCGCTACGGTTTGCTTTTTAACATAGGAATCGCGGTAGGTCATTTCCACTACCGCGATTCGTTTTTTACTTGATCGCGATCGCGCCGCGGAGCGACTTTTGCCGCGATTTTGCTATGCAGTGCATAGCATAGCAAAATCGCGGCCGCGAACGTCGGGGAATCGCCGCTAATTGCGATTCAGCAATCGCTAGCGTTCAGCGTGAACGCTAGCGATTGCTAGTGGAAAAGGGCCCTAGAGTCGATTCTAGCAATGTGTGTTTATTATCTTTGCTTTTCTTGACTGATAAAGATACTAATAATGCTAATTGTAGACAGTGGTCTGCCCCTCTCAGCAGCTTGTAAAGTGCATGCAGCCTGGAGTGAATCGCCTCAAGCAGGCAGACTGTCTGAGTGTAAACACAGACTCGTGGTGTAGCTTGTTATATTCCAGCAATATTCCAGCTCATTTAGTTACCTGTTACCACCTCAGATCAGCCTATTTCTCCTCATGTCTGCTGCATGCTGTGAGTGACACAGTGAAATATATTTGTGAGCTGTGTGACAGAGTAACCAAGCAGCTCAGGGTGACCCAAATTTCTATGAGCTGTGTGAGAAATGAATTTTTAAGCAGGGATAGCGAGAGAGAGACCTGGGTGAATGAATAAAGTGCCCCTAGCACTAGTGGTAATGTGTACACTAATATAGAGTATTAAAAAAAAAGTTGTTTCAATCGATAGTATTCCTTTAAGTGATTTCTTGATTGAAACAGGTGTGGCAGTAATCAGGCCTGGGGGTGACTACAGAAATTGAACTCAGGTGTGATAAACCACAGTTAAGTTATTTTTTAACAAGGGGGGGCAATCACTTTTTCACACAGGGCCATGTAGATTTGGAGGTTTTTTTTCTCACTAAATAATAAAAACCATCATTTAAAACTGCATTTTGTGTTCAATTATGTTATCTTTGACTAATAGTTAACGGTTTTTGATGAGCAGAAACATTTAAGTGTGACAAACATGCAAAAGAATAAGAAATCAGGAAGGGGGAAAATAGTTTTTCACACCACTGTATATAGACAGCCCACTTACACTTAATGACCAGAGCAACCTTTAATTAACAAAATGCAATAACATTATTAAAAACACAATTTAGAAAAACAACGAGTAGGTCAATGGAGGAAAAACAGGTGGAAATCCCGGCGTTCAGTCCGTGTACACCATACATGTCAAACTCTGGCAAAATCCGGCCCTCAGGGCCATTCAATTTGCCCCCCCCCCCAAGTGGTTTCCCCACTTTGCTTTATGTTTGGCCCACTCTAGACCACCAGGAAAGCCATATAGTGATGTAGGGGAAAGCACTAAACACTAGGAAACTGTATAGGGGAGGATGGGGGAAACTAGACACTGGGGAACTGTATAGGGGAGGGAGAAACTAAACAGCAGGGAACTGTTTAGGGGAGGGAAGAGGACCACTAGACACTGGGGAACTATATACAGGAGGGAGGGGGCCACTAGACACCAGATAACTGTATAGGGGAGGGAGGAGTGTTACTAACCACCAGGGGACTGGTCACTAGACAACGAGGTTGGCCCGCAAGTCAGTGTTCAATTACAACCCACTTTGTATTTGAGCTTGACACCCCTGGCGTACACAGATTGTCCCTGAAATCTTCAGTTCAATCCTATTTCTCCTTGCACATTCGGCACACTTACCCATTTCACACCGACACTCTCCGTACGGCAGCGGCTGCTCGCAAAATTGCTGGTGTCTCTCGAGTACACATTTTACACTAAAATGGGCACGTTTAAAGACAAAAATGGAAGAGCCTAGGAATGGTCGGAAATGACAATTTCTGATTCTGAAGATTTTCTTTTTGTTTTGTTTTTTTTGTAAGTTTGTTAATAAAGTTAGTTGGTACTAAAAAAAAAAGAAAAAAACTATTTTTATTTCAGAAATCTATACAGTTTTGCTTCTATGCGTATATCCACGATACACTACCGAATTACCGATTGCCCAAATACTTACACATTCTTTAATTGGCCAAATATTTCAGAGTAGGAAATATTGGACCAATCAGAGAGTGCATCATTTTTACCCTGGTAATCAGAAACCCACAGGAAACCAAGCACCAGACTCTTGTAGTATTCAACTGGGTCCAAAATTACCGAGTTGCAGTAATGTGGCACTTCTGCGGAATTCCAATTTCCGTTGTCGTTTTCCCAATTACCATTGTGGAAAGTCTATTTCTGGTCGTAAACTAAACCGATCAGAATCGGAATACCAAAATGGATCGGAATATCATGTAGTAGCCAATTGTGACTCCCAATTGACCTGAACCGTATATTGCTACCTATACACAGAAAAAGCAAGGAGTTTTGAATCAGGATGATACCATTTATTGGCTAACTTAGAGATGGATAAACAGTGAGATTTCGGCTTATAAAAAGCATTCATCGGACTTGGTTACTGACAAAATCTGATATACACAGCTTATCGATACTGACATACAGAGGAGAAACATTGTTTAGCAAACATAAATAAATGTAATTAGATGCCTTAAAGAGAACCAGAGATGAAGCACCCGCATATATTTTACCTTATAAATCAGTGGGAACATGACAGTAAACACCTAATCTGCTCTTTGTTTCATTGTTCTCTGTTTAATCTGACTGTTATCACCTCTGATAAGAATCCCCGACTGAGCACTCAGTCTAGCTTTGCTACGGAAAGATTATAGCTGAGTCTGTTTTCTTTGGTGTCTTTTCAAGCCCAAGCCTGCCCCCTTGTGGCTCTGCTATAATGACTCAGCAATAATTATTCCCTGCAAAGCCAGACTGAATGCTCAGTCCGGGATTCTTATCACAGCTGAAAACAGACACTTTTAGCAGTGAGGATGAAACAGAGAGTATGGTAGGTGTTTTCTCTAACGTTCTTACTGATATATATGGTAAAATACACAAGGGTGCTTCGTCTCTGGTTCCCTGTAAAGGGGCGCTATGGCAAAACATTTTAAAATTTTAAATATGTGCAAACATATACAAATAAGGTGTACGTTTTTTTCCAGAGCAAAATGAGCCATAAATTACTTTTCTCCTATGTTGCTGTCACTTACAGTAGGTAGTAGAAATCTGACAGAAGCGACAGGTTTTGGACTTTTTGACTAGAGATGTCGCGAACCTCCGATTTTCGGTTCGCGAACCTCCGCGAAAGGTTCAGTTCGCGAAAAAGTTCGCGAACCGCAATAGACTTCAATGGGGAGGCGAACTTTGAAAATTTTAAAAAATTCTCCTGGCTAGAAAAATGATAGAAAACATGTTTCAAGAGCTCTAATACCTGGAGGCACACCTGATTGAGTGAAATACACATCACTGCTGGAGGAACCACCCTCCCTCCCTCCTCCAAGCAAGGTCCTTATATCATTTGACTGCCTACACTAATTAGTTATGGGACAGCTGCTACACACTCTGCTAGGGAGATTTTAATTAGCCTCTTGTGGGTCTCCCACCTCCCTCCTCCCTCCTACCCTTCTACCTATTCCCTCCTCCCTCCTACTGGAGGGAGGAGGGTCTCTTCTGCCAGGGAATTATACTATTTTAAAAACCAGTATACATCATACCATGGCTGGGAATCGAACCCAGCTCTCACTGTGTGGTGGGCATGTCACCCTAACCACTGTACCACTACAGTAGTAAGTGAAGCTGGCCTAAAAATTACCATTTATGCTCAATGCAATAGAAACAGGTTGCTTACAGGGAACCTTAACTGAGAGTGATATGGATGTTCCCTGTAAACAATACCAGTTGCCTGGCAGTCCAGCTGATCTTTGTGACTGCAATAGTGGCTGAATCACACCCTGAAACAAGCATGCAGCTAATCCAGTCTGACTTCAGTCAGAGCACCTGATCTGCATGCTTGTTCAGGGGCTGTGGCTAAAAGTATTAGAGACACAGGATCAGCAGGCGATTCAGGCAACTGGTATTATTTTAAAAGGAAAAATCCATATCCTTCTCCGTTTAGGTTCCCTTTAAGGATTTGTAGCATAAAAGCCAACTCACATTGGCTGGGATTTGAACCTGGGTCTCATTGTGTGGAGGGCATGCACCCTAACCACTGTACCAACTGAAGCTGGCCTAAAAATTACCATTTTTCTGAATTGCAATTTATTGACATTTCTTCGGATATTTACCTCACTAGTCTGTAATTTTACTTTTCAGTGCAGTAATAAGTTTAGTGAATTGGCATTTGGCAGGGTGATCAGTAAAATAAGCTGTTTTCTGCATTACCAAATCTGCTGTTTAGTGAATTGAGGTCTATGTGCATAGCTCCCAACAGTCGCACTTTGGGAACTCCTGTCCCTCTTTCCTCCTTATTTGTCCCTCTTTTATGACTGATGTACAGATCGATGTAAATATATGTATTTTTGTACTGGAAAATGTATTTAATTGACTGTCAACGTTATTCCCATCCTTTAACCACTTAAAGAGAACCCGAGGTGTGTTTAAAGAATGTTATCTGCATACAGAGGCTGGATCTGCCTGTACAGCCCAGCCTCTGTTGCTATCCCAAACCCCACTAAGGTCCCCCTGCACTCTGCAATCAGACATAGATCACAGCCGCGCTGTGCGGCTGTGTTTACATCTGTAGTGTCAGTCTCAGCTGCTCCCCCGCCTCCTGCATAGCTCCGGTCCCTGCCCCCGTCCCTTCCCTCCAATCAGCACGGAGGGAAGGGATGCAGGCGGGGACTGGAGTTCTGCAGGAGGCGGGGAGAGCAGCAGACTGACACTATAGAGAAAAACACAGCCAGCTCTGACAAGCTGTTTGTCAGCAGCGTGGCTGTGATTTATGAGGGATTGCAGAGTGCAGGGGGACCTTAGGGGGGTTTGGGATAGCAACAGAGGCTGGGCTGTATAGGCAGATCCAGCCTCTGTATGCAGATAATATTCTTCAAACCCACCTCGGGTTCTCTTTAAGGACGATGCTAATCAAAATCTACGCCATGTTTTGATCCTGATCTGGCTGGCAAGGTGTAGATTTCAATAAACTGACGCCGCGCGTTCGGCGCTTTCATCCCTTCCGATGATCTCACCGCTGCCTCCCCATCGCAGCTCACTCGCTCTGCCTTCTCCTTAACGGCAGAGCCCTGTGAGTGGGTCAGGAAACGATTTCGTTGGCTCCTGGCCCTGTCTATCAACATAAGCAACTCCCATTGGCTTACATTGAGCCAATGAAAGCAGTTCCTGACCGGCTCACAGGAACTCTGCCATCATAGAGACGACGGAGTGGGTGCCTGAGGTTCCCTGCGTGTGGCGTGAGTGGCGGTTGGGGCCGGTAATTGTGGTGATTCGTCGGTATTCATCGGTGTTCTGCTGTTTCTGGTACCAGCGGTCTCTGGTCCTTCAAGGGAGCAGAGACCGCTGGTACTTAAGTGGTTTCATTTTTATATTTCTTATGTTCAAATGTTAATATGAAGGAAAATGAGCCAGGATAGACCGCACAAGTGTGGTTTATATGATAAAACAACACATTTTTCTTATGAAATCTTTATGGTATGCATAAATAGGCATATAGCAGGGGCGTGATTAGGGGTGTGGCAGGGGTGTGGCAAAAGTGCCCCTCTTTCTTACTTCAAAATGTTGGGAGGTATGTTTGTGTTTCTGGGGATCTTACCCCCCTCTCCCTATTTTCTAATAAACATGACACACAAGGCCCCACACCTGTGTTTTCTGTTTGACTGTAGAGGACAATCTCTTTCAGTATTTCTTTTTATCCATTTTCTCCATTTTTTATTCGAAGCTCCCGGCCATTAGCCCGCTGCGTTTCTTCATCAGGCTGATAGTGATGTCTGTCCGCGGGTTTAATCATCAGTGGGATTCTCTGATTCTGAATGCGGGAATTGAAGCGGCGCTGGCAATTAGCATGCGGTAGGCATGTGCGGGCGGTCATGACTTTCAGTCCGCGGCGAGAACGAATTGCGTATTCTGACAGGATGAGGCTGGAAGGATTGTCTGTCCTCCTGCATGACGGCTCACTTACATGAGAATGGAGCTGCCAAAGTGACAGCCAGATGGAAGCCCGCAAGTCACCGCCGGCCAAATTCACCGCTGTTTCTTCCAAAGCGTTTCATGGCAAAGGGGGAGGAAGAGTTTTCTGACGGGGGGGGGGGGGGGATGGAATCTGTCATGGCTGCTTTTCGTCATAAACCCTTTAGCAGCCAATTTATTTAAACTTAACACACAAGAGAAAGGTACCCAATTAAATAGCACCAATACTGCCCAACATGATTAATTTAACAAAATAATCTTTATTGCAAAAAATTCGAACACAATAAAAACATTTAAAGAGAGTCTGAAGCGAGAATAAATCTCGCTTCAGACCTCATAGTTAGCAGGGGCATGTGTGCCCCTGCTAAAACGCCGCTATCGCGCCGCTAAACGGGGGTCCCTTCACCCCCAAATCCCCTCGGTGCAGCGGGGGAGCGCTTCCTGGTTGGGGCAGGGCTAACCGCCGCAGCCCTGCCCCACGCGCATCTGTCAGCGCGTATCTCCGCCTCTCCCCCGCCCCTCTCAGTCTTCCTTCACTGAGAGGGGCGGGGGAGAGGCGGCGATGCGCCGCTGATAGGTGCGACTTGAGGCAGGGCTGCAGCCGTTAGCCCTGCCACTGCCTCCAGGAGCGACCAAGTCTGCGACCAAGTCTTGCGGGGGTGGGTTTGGGGGTGAAGGGACCCCCGTTTAGCGGCGCAATAGCGGCGGTTTAGAAGGGACAGACATGCCCCTGCTAACTATGAGCTCTGAAGCGAGATTTATTCTCGCTTCAGAGTCTCTTTAAAACTACACCATAGGAATTGCACTGGGTATGCAATTAGTAATCAATTTAAGTCAACAGCCGACCAATATATGCATAAATATGAGGAGTCAAAAAGACAATTTATGCCCATATATAAGAGAGTAATTTCAATGGCCTCAATTCACTAAGCTTATCTCCTGTCTTTAACCCAGGGATGTCAAACCGGTCCTTCGAGGGCCGAGGTCCTCACACATTTTTGGCACAGCTGAAATTGATGGGTCTGAATCAGGAAAGGTGCGGTCCATCAGGTAGAACACATTCCTTTCTTTCTCAGTCCATCCTTAACACTGGCATGGAACTGGCCCTCCAGGCCTGGAGTTCGACACCTGTGCTTTAACCCCTTAAGCCCTCGGTCGTTTTCACTTTATGCATCAGAGCAATGTTCACCTCCCATTCATTAGCCTATAACTTTATCACTACTAATCACAATGAACTGATCTATATCTTGTTTTTTCCACCACCAATTGGGCTTTCTTTGAGTGATACATTTTGCTAAGAGCTACCTTACTGTAAATACATTTTAACTATAAGAATAAGAAAAAAAACTGCAAAAATTCATTATTTCTTAGTTTTCGTCCATTATAGTTTTAAAATAATACATGCCTCCATAATTAAAACCCACGTATTGTATTTGCCCATTTGTCCCGGTTATTTCACCGTTTAAATTATGCCCCTATCACAATGTATGGTGACAACAATTTTTTGGAAATAAAAGAGCATTTTTTCCATTTTGCATCCATCACTATTTACAAGCTTATAAAAAAAAAATAGAAATATTTCATCTTTACATAGATTTTTAAAAAGTTTAGACCCTTAGGTAAATATTTATGTGTTTTTTTTATTATTAAACATTTTATGTGAGTATTTTTGGGAGGGTGGGACGTGGGATGTGGGATGTAAATAGTATTTGTTTGGGGTAAATATATGTGTATTTTTAATTTTTTTTACATTTAGATGTAGTTTTACTTTTTGGCCACAAGATGAGTTTGTTTACATGACGTCACTCTAAGCATATAATGTACGCTTAGAGGGGCATAGGAGTCAGAAAAAGCAAAGCTTCCGAGAGAAGCTGTCACTTTTTCTGCGGGGGAGAGGAATCAGTGATCGGGCACCATGGCCCGATTCATTGATTCCTGGGCTAACGAACCGTGGGCCGGGAGCGCGCGTGCAAGAGCACGATTGGCCGCAGGAGCGCACATGTCCTCCTTGATGTAGAACTACGTCAAGGAGGACAAAGTGGTTAATAACGTTTCTAGAGTTATCACCATGGTGATGAGGCATGTAGTATTCAGAATCAGGAAACATTTTACCTCAGGCAAACCTAAAGTTAACTCTTTTGTCTTTAGGTTAACTCTTCAATCCTTAAAATAACTCCAGAATTCTAAAGTTAGACAAGCTGTTAATGAACTGCATGTGAAAAGAAGTACAGAGGAGGTAACTTAAAGGGGAACTTCAGCCAAAACAAACATACTGTCATTAAGTTGTATTAGTTATGTTAATTAAAATAGATAGGTAATATAATCTTTTACCCACCCTGTTTTAAAAGAACAGGCAAATGTTTAATTTCATGAGAGCAGCCATCTTTTTGGTTGAAAGGAGGTGACGGGGAGCATTAGACACAGTTCCAACTGTCCTGTGTGCTGATCACCCTTCCCAGTTGCTAGACAAAGTGAACAACAACATAGAAAATCCCATCATGCTTTGCACAGCATCAGGGAAAAAAAAGCCCGGGCAGTTTTCTTTGATGGGCGGAGCTTAGCTAAAAATGCAGCTAAAAATTATGCTTTGGTAAGAAAAACAAAGTTCTGATGCTGTGAATCTGTTAAAGAAGCCTTTTCAGTTCTGCTGAGTAGATTTTTAATCAGGGTCCTTAATTCAAGGACTGAAGAGATAAGAAAACTCTCTCAGGGCTGGTGCACACCAAAAACCGCAAGCAGATCCGCAAAACGCTAGCAGATTTTGAAACGCTTTTTCTTATTTTTATGAGGCGTTTTGCTAGCGTTTTGCGGATTGCTGCTGCGGTTTTCAGTATAGTAGATTTCATATATTGTTACAGTAAAGCTGTTACTGAACAGCTTCTGTAACAAAAACGCCTGCAAAACCGCTCTGAACAGGCGTTTTTCAGAGCGGTTGGCGTTTTTCCTATACTTAACATTGAGGCAGAAACGCATCCGAAATCCAAAAAATGCCTCACCCAGGCATTTTTCGTTTCTGCAAAACGCCGCCTGCTCCGGTGTGCACCACCCCATTGAGTAACATTGACCAAGCGGATCCGCAGCCGCAAGCGGATCTGAAAACGCCCAAAAAGCCGCTCGGTGTGCACCAGCCCTCACTGTGAAAACTTATCTCTACACCATAATAAGGCAAGATCCATGTGTGGTGGTTTTCTCTTGCCTTATCTCCAGCATGATCTTAGTGAATTGAGGCCAATGTGATACATAAGAACTGGAATATTCAAAATCAGTGGACGCTAAAAAAAAGTAGGGACCAACTAGATTGTGCAATATTTCGCATAGGGAAAAGAACACTAGAAAGTTCAATGTAGCCTATGGCTGGAATATAGGAAGATAAACTGGTACCTGAATGGAATATACAATCAATGTGATAAGTAAAGTGACCAAGGTGCTTACAAGCAAGGAAGGAAAGATCCCCAAGTCCCAGGTGCAAAGCCGCCTTAATGCATCACGCGGGCACCCCGCTTCTGAGAGAGGCCCTTAAAAGCCGGGCCGTACGGCTTTTAGAGGAATAATCTGATTATAACTTTTTAATCATTATTCATGTCATATGGTGCTTATCCTACTGTGTTAGTTCAACAGACCAATTTATTTAAAGAGCAAATGCTCCAGGCCAATCTATTTTAGCATATTTGTATTTCTTAGTTCATTTCCCTGCTTCTTATCAGTACTGCTGTAATGTGTATGTATGGCTACTTGTCACTAGGGGGCAGTGTAAGATAATGACAGAGGACTTCTGCTTTCAGTTTCTATATTTTCTGCTAGTAGAGAGAGATCAAAGCATTCCAAGAATTTACAGCACAACGAGTTCTGCTGACTGAGGTCAAAAGCAATGCACTTATCTCAAATAAGATAACTCTATTAAAGCTGCTAATGGGTTAAAGAAATCTTGAAACATGCATCACGCTATAAAGTTCACATACACACATGCAAGAATTGTCGCCAGTCGTGGATCATCGAGAAATGATCTCCGGGGTGATAATTCAGGGACTGATGCTGTACAGACGTATCCCTAGCCTCAGGTTAGCAATGCGTTCTGTTGCTATGGCGGGGGCGGAGGGTTGCCGTAGGACCAAACGGATTCTTGTGGGTAGGGGAGCAAAAATAACATATAGGGCATAGATCCGCTAGAGCAGTGTTTTTTTTTAACCACTTAAGTCTAACCATAAGGTTAGTGTATCTGTGTGGGTCTCGGGTGCTTCCTTCACAATGGAGAGGGTTAACCTTGACCTATAGGAAAGGTGAGAACGGGAGCCCTTATGGTGCAGTATTGTTAGTATAAATTAAAGGTGTAAATTTGTGAATAAGATAACCTCACAAAGGAAGGTTGCAGTCCTGCAACCACCGTAAATGCCTGCGGAAAGATAACCGTCTCCGCTCGGTATCCCGGACCCTCTGGATCTGGGTGGTCGCTCTCCTCCTTTAGTCCTGTTTCCTGGTAGATGATGTCGCCCAGGGATAAGGATGACACCTCAAGGAGGTGTGGAGTATACAAGTGAAGCACGTTGGTGGAGGCGCCCAAAAGTATGTTATAGTAACAGCTAGATAATTTTACTCATAAAATTGGATAAAAATAAGTAAATAATAGTGTAAGTGCCTCAACCTTCAAGCAAGAAGAAGAAGTACTTTGCATGAGAAAAATGTATGCATGCTCAAACACCAAGTTTTAGGCTTCTTTTCCACGGACTGTTAAGCTGTGTGCTCAGCAAGCAGTTACCAGGCAGCAGTAAGCAGTTACCAGGCAGCAGTAAGCAGTTACCAGGCAGCAGTAAGCAGTTACCAGGCAGCAGTAAGCAGTTACCAGGCAGCAGTAAGCAGTTACCAGGCAGCAGCAAGCAGTTACCAGGCAGCAGCAAGCAGTTGTAAGAGTTTGAGAGGCATTTTACTGCCTATCAACTGTCCGTGGAAAAGAGGCCTACACCCTAGCAAGTCTGGCTTTGCAAATCTGGCCTAATTGGCTATTCATGAGGCAATGCTCATGTAAATATGCATTTGCTTTTGCATGCCAAACTATGCAGGGTCAAAAAACCAATACCGCAAAGTGGTCGCCCTGCTACATGCCAGTGATGAGCGAAAATGCAAAAATTTGTTTCGATAAATTTTTACAGAATTTTCGCCTAATTTCGTTTTGACAGGCAAATTTTCCATCTAATTTTTTCACGTTAATTTTCGCCTAAGGCCAGTCATTTTTGCATTACTTGCGTATGATTGCGGACATTTTCCACATAAGGGCATTAGCGCCCGCATTCAGAGAAGTTTCTTGCGCATTATTGCGGGCATTTTTCCGTATAAACGTCCGCATAGATTGAATTTCCATGCGGATTATTGTGGACATTTTTCCGCATAAGGGCATAAGCATCCGCATACAATGAATTTTCGATGCTGGGCGAAAACGCAAATATTTCTGAAGATTTTCGTGAAAATTTGCCAAAAAACGAAAACGGGATTTTCGAGGCGAAAATTCGCAAGCAACACTGCTACATGCTACATTAGCACTATCCAGGAGCGCCACGGGGAGGATTCCCAATGCCCCCTTTTTATACAACCAGGGGGACCACAGGGTCCCAGGCTCTCTCACTGCCTGGGAACCACAGCGACACCCCGGAGGGGGAGGCGCAGGCGACCACCCCTCCCCCAAGCGTGGCCAGCGTCGGGGAGAGCCATCCACACCCACCTCCCAATATTAAAAACAGGCACTTACCTTAACGTCCATTGCGTTCTGCTACATGCGCATTAACTTGGGGGCACCACATGAGAAAGGAGTGAAGCATGGGTCACCCCGAGCTTTAGAGCTCAGGGCTGGCTCACATACAGCACTCCAGAGGGGGGGGGGGGGGGGGAAGGACAGGTGCAGACAACTCACTCCAGGGTTCACACCACCGGAGCAAGCCATCCACCACCTGCCTCCAAAAGGATACAAACTGCAAAAAATGCTTTCCATGAGAAAATTAATGCGCATGTAGCAGAACGCAATGGACGTTAAGGTAAGTGCCTGTTTTTAATATTGGGAGGTGGGTGCAGACGGCTCTCCCCGGCGCTGGCCACGCTTGGGGGGGGGGGGGAGTCGCCTGCGGCACCTAGCCTCCCCCTCCGGGGTGCCGCTGTGGTTCCCAGGCAGTGAGAGAGCCTGGGACCCTGCGGTCCCTCCGGTTGTATAAAAAGGGGGCATTGGGAATCCTCCCTGTGGCGCTCCTGGATAGTGCTAATGTAGCATGTAGCAGTGTTGCTTGCAAATTTTCGCCTAAGTCATTTTCGCATAGAAAATCCTGCTTTCGTTTTTTGGCGAATTTTCACGAACATCTTCAGAAATATTTGCGTTTTCGACCAGCATCGAAAATTCATTGTATGCGGATGCTTATGCCCTTATGCAGAAAAATGTCCACAATTATCCGCCAGGAAAAATAGACTATGAATGTATTTTGTAGGTACTGATCTTTTGCAGATACTGATCTTTTGAATGTGTACAGCATCTTTGTGTACAGCATCTGTGTGTGCAGCATCTTGCAAATATTTCTATCTGATGGGGAGTGCAGCTCCATAGAATAGACTGTGAAGGTATGGCTCTGATACTGCATGGAAGGGGGTAAAATTGGTCTGTGATCTTTCATTTTTCCAAAGACTTTTATCTGATGTGTGTACCCACCTTTATTCTTCTTGCTTCAAGGTTGAGGCACGTACTCTATTAGATAGATAGAAGATGCGGCGTATGCTACGACGCGGGTTGGCTAGTAAGTAAATAAAAATATATATGGTATGATGAGGAGGTCTCTTACCTCCAAAGAAGACTCACGTGGGTAGAAAAAGGAGTCTTTATTAAAATAACGGTTATACTGTAGACAACGCGTTTTACGGGACCTAGCCCGCTTCCTCAGGTGAACAAAACAGATAACCTTAACAATAGCTGTGCGGAGCTCGGGCGCATAGATCCCCCCCCCCCAAAAAAAAAAATCTATGCGCCCGAGCTCCGCACGGCTATTGTTAAGGTTATCTGTTTTGTTGACCTGAGGAAGCGGGCTAGGTCCCGTGAAACGCGTTGTCTACAGTATAACCGTTATTTTAATAAAGACTCCTTTTTCTACCCACGTGAGTCTTCTTTGGAGGTAAGAGACCTCCTCACCATACCATATATATTTTTATTTACTTATTTTTATCCAATTTTATGAGTAAAATTATCTAGCTGTTACTATAACATACTTTTGGGCGCCTCCACCAACGTGCTTCACTTGTAAGTCTAACCATAACCCTCACTGATAAGGAATTACAACCATAAAACACATTCCGGGCAGAAAATGGCTTCAGAGAGCAGGAAATAGATAGAAAGGGTCAATATTTCATAGATTTTAGCTCTGGCATACTTCAATGAATGTGTCATTGAGCAGAGACAATGAAACAATAAAAACTTAGAAAAATAGATTTACATATAAAATAAAACTGTGGGATACCTAAAAATGGGTAATTTTAGGAGCAGAAGGATAGATACAATAGTTTATCTTAGCTAAACTGGGGCACTATACTAGCTATACTGAGCACTATACTAGCTATACTGAGCACTATACTAGCTAACCCTCCTGGCGGTTTGCAAAAAAATCGCCAGGGGGCAGCAAATCTTTTTTTTTTAATTTTTTTTTTTTTTTTTATGTAGCGAGACAAAGTCTCGCTACATGATAGCCGCTGCTCAGCGGCATCCCCCCAGCCCCTCCGATCGCTGCCGGCGATCGGAGATCCGGAGATCCCGTTCAAAGAACGGGATCTCCCGGAGGGCTTCCCCCGTCGCCATGGCGACGGGGCGGGATGACGTCACCGACGTCATCGACGTCAAAGGGGATTCCGATCCACCCCATAGAGCTGCCTGGCACTGATTGGCCAGGCAGCGCACGGGGTCTGGGGGGGGGGCGGCTGCGGCGCGACGGATAGCGGCGGATCGGCGGGTAGCGGCGGCGATCGGGCACTGCACGCAGCTAGCAAAGTGCTAGCTGCGTGCAGCAAAAAAAAAAATTATGCAAATCGGCCCAGCGGGGCCTGAGCGGTCCCTTCCGGCGGCTTACCCCGAGCTCAGCTCGGGCTTACCGCCAGGAAGGCTAAACTGGGGCACTATACTAGCTATACTGGGGCACTTTACTAGCTATACTGAGCACTATACTAGCTATACTGAGCACTATACTAGCTATACTGAGCACTATACTGAGCACTATACTAGCTAAACTGGGGCTCTATCCTAGCTATACTGAGCACTATACTAGCTATACTGAGCACTATACTAGCTATACTGAGCACTATACTAGCTTAACTGGGGCACTATACTAGCTATACTGAGCACTATACTAGCTATACTGAGCACTATACTAGCTAAACTGGGGCACTATACTAGCTATACTGAGCACTATACTAGCTATACTGGGGCACTATACTAGCTATACTGAGCACTATACTAGCTATACTGGGGCACTTTACTAGCTATACTGGGGCACTTTACTAGCAATACTGAGCACTATACTAGCTATACTGAGCACTATACTAGCTATACTGAGCACTATACTAGCTAAACTGGGGCACTATACTAGCTATACTGAGCACTATACTAGCTATACTGAGCACTATACTAGCTAAACTGGGGCACTATACTAGCTATACTGAGCACTATACTAGCTATACTGGGGCACTATACTAGCTATACTGGGGCACTTTACTAGCTATACTGGGGCACTTTACTAGCTATACTGAGCACTATACTAGCTATACTGAGCACTATACTAGCTAAACTGGGGCACTTTACTAGCTATACTGAGTACTATACTAGCTATACTGAGCACTATACTAGCTATACTGAGCACTATACTAGCTATACTGGGCACTATACTAGCTATACTGGGGCACTACCTACCCATACTGGACACTTTACTAGCTATACTGGGACACACTCGGGGAATAAGGCGGCCAGCATTTCCTACCCCCGGCTTATATGGGGGTCAATCATTTTTCCCTGGTTTTTCAGGGAAAAGTTGGGGGGTCGGCTTATATGCGGGTCGGTTTATATGCGAGTATATACGGTAATCCTGCATTCAAAACGTTTTCTGCTGTTATGGCTTGGAGTTATCACACACCTTAGGAGCACTGGCCCTTTAATTGCCATTGCCATCGGCTGGCAAAACAGTTGCATGCTGGGGTGGTCTTTTCATCTATAATATATTCCTCCTTTTTATTTCTCCTCCTTCTAATTGCATAAGACAGTGCACTTCCTGGTATAGACTGCAGTGGGAGTGTCTGAAGACTCTGGGAGGAGGGGGGGTTGATGAATGGCAAGAGGAGAAAAAAAGAGTGAGGGAGGAAATGATGCCAGGATTAGTTTCCATCTTGGTTACCTTTGAATGAAGCTGTCTAGAATAGGATTCTCTACTTTTCCTGTATGAAATTCACAGGAATCATAATGTTGTGTAAGTAGAACTAGTATTTATCTACACACACACACACACATATATATATATATATATATATATATATATATATATATATATATATTTATATTTATATATATGTTTTTTTGTTTTTGTTTTTTCTAGGTTAGCATGGGTGTCACTTGTTCTTTAAAAGCTCACGGGAACCTAAAAAAACCAAAACAAACAGATACTTACCTAAGGAGAGGAAAGGCTCTGGGTCTTATAGAGCTTTTCCCGCTCCACTCACGGTCCTTTCCTTCCAGCGATGTAACCCTGTTTGAATCTCCCCCAGCGGGAGGCTTAAAGGGATACTGTAGGGGGGGGGGGTCGGGGGAAAATGAGCTGAACTTACCCGGGGCTTCTAATGGTCCCCCGCAGACATCCCGCTGATGGCACCAGGAGCATACTGCGCAGACAGACCATACTGGGCTTCTGCTATACACTCCTGGTGACATCAGCGGGATCTAGGACACGGCAACGCAGGCGCAGTGGTTTTCTGACTTTAAAGTCAGAAATTCCAGAAGTGAACCGGAGGCGGGGCCGGAGCATTGGGGAGTGGCTGCGCCAACACAGGATGTCTGCGGGGGACCATTAGAAGCCCCGGGTAAGTTCAGATCATTTTCCCCCGACCCCCCTACAGTATCCCTTTAAGAAGTCTTTGGAAGCCTGAGTGCTCCCATAGACAGGTGGCTACATACTGCGCACTCGTGAGAAAGAGCGCGCTAGAGCAGGCACAGTACAAAGCCACCAGTCTCCAGTAACACTCAGGGTCCCAAAGACTTCCAGAGCTTCCTGCGGCGCCAAAGAGCAGTACTGCTACCAGGGAACCAGCTCTGGAATGCAGGGGCCGTGGGAGCAGTGCAAAGGCGCTATAGGACCCAGAGCCTTCCCTCTCCTTAGGCAAGTATCTGTTTGTTTGGTGTTTTTTTTGTCTAGGTTCCCAATAGCATTAAAGCTTAAATTAACTCTTTCCATACCAGCAATCCCTGGCCTTTTAAGGACCAGAGACTGCTGGTGTTGCAAAACAGGGCTTGTCGATGAATTGCCGTGCAGACGCGCTGGTCATGCCGCTCTCCCATCGCCGCAGGTCCCCCTCTCTGCCGTCTCTATGATGACAGAGCTCTTTGCGCCAATCAGGTGTCGATTTCATTTGCTCACTGTCATCACTGTCAGTGTAAGCCAATGGGATTGGCTCACAGCACTGACGTAACAATAGGGGATGCGACCCCTGCCGCCGAGAGGGGGGGGGGGCCCTAGGGCCCGCTCAGGGACTTTTGTGGGGCAGGAGGGGTCGCAGCATAAGAGGAGAGCGTGGCACAGATCGTGGGGACATTCCCCCCCTCACCTCGGGCTCTCCTCTCAGCGCTCCCCCTCCTGCAATCATTGGTGGCAGCGGCGGTGGCAGGCTGAACACATGACCTCCTTCTCGCCAGAGGTCTTCCGATCTCTAAGAGCAACTTCCTGTTTATACAGGAAGTTGCATGAAGCTCTTAGAGATGGGAAGACCTCCAGCGAGAAGGAGGTATGTGTTATCCTGCCACCGCCGCTGCCACCAATGATTGCATGAGGGGGAGCGCTGAGAGGAGAGCCCGAGGTGAGGGGGGGGGAATGTCCCCACGATCTGTGCCACGCTCTCCTCTTATGCTGCGACCCCTCCTGCCCCACAAAAGTCCCTGAGCGGGCCCTGGGGGGGCAGATTTTTTTTTTTGCAGGGAGGCCCGGGGATTTCTAGGTACGCCCCTGGCTCCCAGTGATCACTGGGTCAGGAGCCAATGAAATCAGTTCCTGACCAGCTCACAAAGCTCTGTCATCTTACTAATGGCAGGACGAGGGCAGAGCAGCGGGACTGCGCGCCGGCGATGTTGAAATCTACGTCCTGTCAGAACCACACAGCCACCAGCAGGACGTAGATTTCAACTAGCGCAGCCCAAAAA